>NW_010415626.1:0-1191 GCF_000710305.1 Buceros rhinoceros silvestris
TATATTTCAATATATTTTTACTTGTCCAGCCTAAGTCCCATTTGCTTTTCTCACCCTCCTTAGCCTTTTCATTCCTTTTAAGTGAAACTTTTCTTTTTCTGAAAGTAAAAAAAAAAAGCAGAAAATCTACTCTTTTACATGCTTGAAAACTCTATTAAAATGGTAACTGGCCTTTTAAGACTGGAAAGTATTCTAAGTGGTTTAGCTGAGACCAGGTTTTGTTCCAGATACATGGTGAAAGAGACAGATATGCCTCCCTTATCTGATATATTCATTCTTATAATGTTCATTAAACTACTAGTTATTTTAGACAAAACACATTTATAAACTGTAACTTGGACATATCATTACCCCTGTGAACAACGTAAGTAGCCTTGATCTTGCCTCAGCTTCCTTTTTATCATTTATTTTTTCAAATGTATCATTGATAACAGTTACTTTCTGTAACTTCCTAAATAGCCATCACGGTTTCTGCTGTCTGTGCTCCAGTTTTCTCATGTTTTTATCTAAAAGGCGTGCATTTTATCCCTGTTCTTCTGAGTTCCCCTGCTGCCTTTGGCAGTGCTGAGCGTGCCCTCAGTCTTGAAAGTCAAGGAAGAAGGATACATGTTTCACTTAGTTCCTCTGATATTTCTTTTATCATATCTGTCTCTCTCTCCCCACCACCCATTTCCCAGAATCCTATTCTTGACCCTTTGTTCTTCTCTTCCTACTCTCACAGATTTCAAATTTACCTCTCCATACCTGGTGTCTCTTTAGCTTGATAAAATCTTCCAAATATATTTCTGTGATCTAAAACATCATGGCCTGTGTGAGTGTTCCTATTTCTTTAACTTTCTGATGTTTCTCTTTTTTTTAGTACCTACATATTCAAAGGTTTCCTAAATTTCCAGCAGTCTCCACAAGAGTATATTGATTCTCAAAGGAAGCTTTTTTATTTAAAAAAAAAAAAGAAAAAGAAAAGTAATTTAAAATCTTCTCTTTAGTTAAGTTAGCATCTACCCTTAAGCATTTACTGGCTTCAAAATTTAAAAGACCTGTTCTGGACAGTCTAACGGTTACCATAATCAATGACTTGGGAAACTGACCTCTACCTCTGTTTCCCACATGTGGTTGTCACTTTGAAAGCTCTATCTTTTTTAGTGGCAAATATCTGAAAAATTGCATTTTGACCCATGTTTTTATACTCTT
>NW_010415626.1:1290-41774 GCF_000710305.1 Buceros rhinoceros silvestris
TCGGGTAGACATTAGGTGGTGAGACTTTTCGAGATCCCCCGTCTCCATGTTGGAGTCAGCAGTAGCCATTTATGCAGCTGTAAGGTATTTCTAAGATGGCCTTTCTTTGCGTGGTGTTCTGTCTGCTGAGCAGGAGCAAAAGATCATATGTGGCACTGCCTCATGTCTACAGGAATCATGACAGGATACGCATAGGTGTCTCACTGAGAACTTCCACTTCTGTTGACTTTAAGGAAGCTATTGGCCTAGACCAACCATGACATTCAGCATCCTGTCAGGACTCAGGAGCAGCCTGATACCAGGACAGTCTATCACTTTAAGAAAGTCCTCTCACCAAAACCTTAGACAGCAGAAAGGTGAAGGGCCTATTCTCCACTGCCTGGAAATTGGGTATATACACTTAAGAAAGCAAAATATCACTCCTATCTTCAATAAGGGCAAGAGAAAGGATCCACATAAGTACAGGACAACTAGCCTTGCCTTGATTCTTGGTGAAGGTGATGGAGCAACTAATTCTGGAAACCATTTCCAAATGCATGTAGGACAAGAAGTTGATCAGGAGCACTCAGCATGGATTTACAAAGGGGCAGTCAAAGAAATCATGCTTAACCAACCTGATAGAATTCTACAATGAGGTGGCTAGTTTGGTGCATAAGGGGAGAGCAGTGGATGATTAATTCAACTTTAGTAAGGTTTTTGGTGTCATCTCCTATAACATACTCATGCCGACAAAAGTATGGGTTAAAAAAGTGGGCAGTGAGGTGGAAAGAATACTGTCTGAACCCTAAGTGATTAAAAAACCCAGCTGGTGGCATGTCAATAGTGGTGTATGCCAGGGGTTGATACTGGAGCCAATGTTATTTAACATCTTTGTTAATGATCTAGACAATGGGGAGAGTGCACCCTCAGCAAATTTGCAAAAAGAAAACTGGGAGAGGAGGCTGATATACCAGAGCATTGTGCTGCTACCATTCAGAGGGACCTCAACAGGGTGGAGACATGGGCTGACAGGAAACTTATGAGGCTCAACAAGGTCAGTGCAAAGTCTTGCACCTGGGAAGGAAATATCCCATGCACTGGTATACACTGGTGACAGACGTATTAAGAAGCAGCTCTGCACAAAAGCCCTTTTGTCCTTTGAGCATTAACCAGCAAGGTGCCCTGTAGTAAAGAAGGCCAAAAGCATCCTAGGCTGTTCAAGAAAATGATTGCCAGTGGGTTAAATATGGTGATCCTTCCTCTCTATTCAGGACTTGAGACCACACCTGGAGTACAGTGTCCAGGTCTGTGCTCCCCAGCACAAGAGAGATATGGGGCTACTGGAATGGGGCCAGTGACGGGCTATGAAGATGATGAAAGGGCTGGAACACCTCTCACGAGGAAAGGTTGAGAGAACTGGGACTGTTTAGACTCTTAACATTGTGTGTAAAACCTAATTGGGGAGGGGGAATGAAGAAGAGGGAAACTGACTTCTCCCTAGTGCTCACCTACAGGATATGTAGTGAAAGATGAAAGAATATTCTTTTAAAAGATGTACCTCTGAATCTCTCAAAGAAGAAAAACACGAGTTCTGTTGTACAATGTGAAAAACATTGAATTAGAAAAAAATGCAAAGTTTTGTCTTGCATCCAAAGAGGCGTTGCTTTTTGAACTCATAAAAGAATTTTAATATATATAATGTCCGTAATGTGAGAAAGGAGACTAAAAAAATCTGTACAGCTGAGTGGGGCCAAACTAATTTCCTGAAGAAATTACTAACTTACTCCTGGGTATAGAGCCTGAGGTTTGGAGAGCATTTCAGCTGGAGTTTTGTCACAACCTGGAAGAGAAATGAGCTACCTGAATGTCCTGTGTAGGGATCTCCATCATGGTTACTACAAATGGAGCACTGCCAGGCTTAGGGGGATGGCTGAAAAAGAATTTTAAAAAATGGACTTTTTATTAATTTTCTTTTTTTCAGCAAATGCGAATCTCTATATCTTTATGGAAAAGCTCTTCTGTGTAGGCTAAACCACTATGCAATTTTGAATCATTCTATAAACTTAGAGAAGTCTGTTTTGCTTGCCTTTCACTGTTTTTTCTTCCAGCAGAGGAAGCACAAGTAGGTAAAACTGGAAAAAGGAAATTGAAGATGATTATTTACAAATAATCATTACAAGGCAAATCTGTACTAACAGCTTTATCCATTAGATGGTCTATATTCCTAGAAGCCCTGTGTATGCTGGTTTCTTTCCAAATATTGAAGAAAGATTGTGCCTGAGTAGCAGATCTCAGTAATCTAAAGTCATATAGACAGCAATGGTTGAGGCAAATAACACTAGGAAACTTACTCAAAAAAAAAAAATATTAAATGATAAAAATGTGAGATAAATATTTGACTTTATACATACAAACATATATTCCATAAGTAGTTTTGTTATAAGTTGCTTGGTTTGTTCTATTTTGTTTTGTTTAGATTTTTGGCTATTTCATAGGAGAAAGCAGTGCTGTATCTTCCCAGCTGAAAGAAGAAAATACGGTTTTCCTTGTAGCTGAAAAACAGCAGATTACTCATGCAGGTGACATATTTCATCTTGGATCCCAAACTAATTTTTTTTTTAATGTCCTGTGTCGCACACTGTATTGAAAGTACAGTGATAAGATTGGATGTCTGTCTTTGCCTATTATTTACACTGATGCTGTTTCTTATGTGTTACAGAATATATGCTTTTTTTAACTAAACTTGTTGCTTCTCAGGACTCCATTGTTGCATTGCCCAGTCCTCCATTTTCCTAAATTATTTTGAAATTATGAATTTGTCTGACTCAGACTATTTATTTATGCAGTTACTCTTTGCCTTTCTGTACTTCTAAAATCATATAGAAAGAACTAGTACATCCATAATGTAATAATGATATTTAAAATGCAACATGATGATTTAAATACAGTATAGGATAATCTACAAATATAATGTATTACTGCCTTGGAGTTGGTACCAATACGCATTTCAGGAAGAGAGAATGTTCTTGATACTATTCTTCCGTTTGTTTAGATTTTCTCTGTAGGTAAGATGAAGAGTAATATTTTGTCATTTACAGTTGTCAAGAGACAAGATGTGATTAAGGCTATAGTGAAGGTGCCCCATTTGGATTTCACAGTAACATCCTCTCAGAAAGGAGTGCTAACTCTTTTTGACAACCAGGTAATTCCAATTCAGACAATATTATATTATTCCATTAGGCAGTACGTGTGGGAACTGAGCAGACTGTGATGTAGTGTGCAAACTTACCCATAAAAAAAGCTAGATATCTTTTTTTTTAATTCAAGTTATTTTTATCTATACTTTTTATACCTTATTTTCAATTATAAACCTACTGAACAGTCCACATAAGTTGATAGAAAGTAGAGTTGGCTAATAAATACATTTGTAGCAGAAGCTAGTTAATAATCTGGAAAATAATCTGCATTTCTTTTTAGAAATGTTTCCCCTAATACAAAATATGCTGTTGGAATTAACTTTTGTATATATAGTGAAAAATAGAGAAGTGACTATTTTCTACAGCTACTGAGAGTATCTAGAATGGACAGAAATATTTATCAATCATTTGAAGAGTTGTTCAATACAGCAACATCTAGAAGCTTGAAAGTCTTGAATTTTCTGACAGGCTGCATGACACTGCTTCACAGTTGTCAGCAAACTGTAAGGAGATCTGTACTATTTTAAGTAGAAATTCAGGTACAAGGTGCTGTCAAAGTAGATGATTGTATTACTATTTCAAGGTATGCACTTCTAGATGCTATGATGTACATCACACATCTACACTTTTGGCACTTTACATTGGTACAATTTTAATACAACCATTTTGTTAAAAAATTGTTTCAGACAAGGCAGTAAAGCTTTAGAGCAGCACTAATACTTTCTGGGGCTTTTAGCTAATTAATGCATAATGCTTATGACAGGAGCATGTAAAACAAGGACAGACTCCTGTGGAGGATTAAACAACAAAGCAGTATTGCAGTTCTGGTAAATACTGAAATAATTTATTTGAAAGCCTAGTTCTCCAGAGCATTATCCCTCTTACCTACAAAAAATAATTTCACAAAGTAGAATATTAAAAATATCAATCTTCCCAACCCCCTGCCTCCTCATGCTGTTTTCAATTTGAATTGCTGCCTCCTCTTAGACTGGACTGATGTCACTTTGACATCAGTGACTGCAATGTAAACGATCTTACACCTGGTTGCTTAATGCATTGAATTAGAGACTTCAAATCCCACTTACAAAAATGTATGTTTGGAAAATGACTAAGGCATTATGACGATAGATTTTCTCATGATATCTGATCTCAGTTGATCTGAGCAAAAGACTTTTGGTTTAATCAGAATTTCTCTGATACGTCCGGACGCAAGCAAAATTCTAGTTCTTTAGCATTGCAGTCATTTGAGTCCTGTTGGCAACTCTTGCATCATTCCTCTTCTCTCAAAGACCAAGGATTTAAAAAGATTTGGCCTTAAAATCTCTTAAAATCTAGTGCATTGTTTTGTCTGATTTGACTTTGCAGCATATTGGTAAAAGAATATGAAGACTCTTGCCCTGAAGATGCTGCTTCATGGGATTTGTGCTGTGGGTCAAAGGGCCAAAATACGAGTTCATGGGTAGTGCATTGAAAAACAGACAGAGAGGCTTATTTTTTTTCAATTGTTGCACTTTTCAGATTCTTAAACAACTGGGTTCTTGGAAGTACATTTCTCCCACATGAGTCAATGTGTTCCATGTACATCAGTGAATAAAAAATATCTGGTCAGATATAATTAGTGAATCTAATACAAGAGATTTTTACCATGCCACTTCTGGGGCATTTAACTAGAAAGAAACATACATGTGGAGGAATAGAAAAGGCCATATTCTGTTCTGTCACTTGGGTGTAAATTGAGGTCCAATGCAACCAAGTATTCCACAAGATCAACTTACTATTTTTCTCTTTGCTCTTTGGAAAGCAAATAAAACTTGCCAGTTTCCTTAATGGTTGTGTTGTATCTTTGGAATCAGTTGACAATCTAGATGTAGAGTTTTTTTTTGATACTGGGTAGAAACTGAGATTAGTTTAAAACTTTCTTAAATCCTTAATTTACAAATAAGAATAGGAACAAAAAAGAGCTTGCAAACCATATCACTGCTTCTCAATCTACTAAAGTTTAGTTAAATAAGAATCAAGAAGATTTTTTTATCAGCAAATACTTAGTGGCAGTCATATTAGATGGCATTAAGAATGCTTTATTTAGTCTGTATACATCAAGATAGCTTTCAAGATCATCTGTTTCACCAGTGAGAGACTTCCATCATCCACTACATAAATTGCTAGTGAATCTAATTATCGTCTAAAAGAGAGATTGGAGACTTTTGTTAACCCTGTTTCCTGTGATAAGAAATCACTTGTTCTCTTACATTTCTGCAGTTATTGGAAATTGAAGAGAAGGCAAAGAAATATTCATTTGTGGACTAGCAGATTCTCAGCACTGGTGAGGCTGCACCTCAAGTACTGTGCCCAGTTTTGGGCCCCTCACTACAGGAAGGATATTGAGGTGCTGGAACACGTCCAAACAAGGACAATGAAGCTGGTGAAGGGTCTACAGAACATGCCTATGAGGAGCAGCTGAGGGAACTGGGGTTGTTTAGTCTGGAGAAAAGGAAGTTCAGGGAAGACCGTATTGCTCTCTAAAACTCCCTGAAACAAGGTTGTAGTGTGGTGGGGGTCAGTCTGTTCTCCCAGGTAACAAGCAATAGGATGAGAGGAAACAGCCTGAATCTGTGCCAGAGGAGGTTCAGGTTGGATATAAGGAAAAATTTCTTTACTGAAAGGGTTGTGAAGCATTGGAACAGGTTGCCCAGGGAGGTGGTGGAGTCCCCATCCCTGGAGGTATTTAAAGGACGTTTAGATGTCATGGTAAGGAACATGGTTTAGTGGTGGAATCGGCAGTGCTAGGTTAATGGTTGAACTCCTTGATGTTAAAGGTCTTTCCCAACCTAAATGATTCTATGATTTTTTCTTGAGGGCTAAGCATTTCTTTCTGCAACAAATGTGGACCTAATATATTTTAACACCTATAGGCAGTTCCACATTATCAATCATTTTGTGCTTACTCTAGAACATGAGACACTCTTCTCAGGTTCTCAGGCATGGATGCTGCCTTGGTCGTCACGGAGGACCTGTAGGAGTAGGCAGCCTTAAGGAAAATTCCCAGTGCACGCTCTAGTTAACTTTACTGTGCATAAAGCCAATCTGATATAAGTGTAAGAATATTAAACTCTTGATTAACAAGAGTTTTAAACTCTGCTCAAAGACTGTTCACGATGATACTGGGCATCACACTTCTAACGGAAGAAAGACTTTGCTCCTAGCTTCTTGGTTTATGAAATGTGGAATTGCTGGGATTGGAATGAGGCACCCCTGATTAATTACTGGTGAGGGGCAGGGGCAAAAAGAGGTGAAAAAGCAGCTGTGGGTGTTTCAGAATAGAAAAGTTTGAAACTGCTGTTGAAAACTGAATAGTAGTTTTGTTAAATAACAAAGAAGGTAAACTTGTATGTACTGGATGATGTTGACAGGTGTGCCTACCACCCTTCGAGTTTTGATTCACATGCTACACTGTCCACCAATAGTTAATGTTGCAGAAAGGTGCTGTACCAATATGAGTATCCCTCTTTGCAGCCTGAAGTGCTACCTCTGCCTGATATTTTGCTGGCACTAGTTGACATGTCATTTAGGCCAGCGTTAACTTGGATTTCTGTATGGCACATCCTACCTCTCACAGGAGTTGTTCTAGCTGTGAAGAACCACTAGAAGCACAATTCCATAAGAAGAATAGCTGACCTGAACTCCACTGTATTTATTAAAAAAAAAAAAACAAACAAACCAAAAACCCCACCACACACGAACAAAAAACCCAAGAAATAACTGTGAGAGAAAGAGAGGTTTTAATTGTTTTAATTTTCTCCTTATATATATGGGAACAGAGAGTAGGTAGGTTAAAGATCTGTCTTGGAAAATATTAACCACGAACTCTTTCTGCTGACTATTACTGTTCTGTTCTGCCTGTGAACTAGGAGAGCTGATAATGTTCGGAAGTTTAATTTAATTACGAAGTTGCTATTGTGACAATTTTTGTTTTTTTTCAGATGAGGATTCTGGCAACCACCTGTGTTGAAGTAAGTTAATTTTTCTCCTTCTGTTAAATCATTTAAATTAAAAATCAGCAGGTACTAAAGTGAAATAAGTAGAAACTGAATATTATTCTAATGCTACTTCCAACCTTGAGACTTCTGCATAATTTGTCATAGGGTGCCATAGGTCAAACAGTTTAAATTTATTCCTTCCAGTTATAGAAACTTGATTTCTCTTATAGAAATTTGATTTGTCTCCTTCGATTAAAAAAAATCCCTCAGATAAATGCTGCTTTTTCTACTAAATTGTCCTTTACCCATTACTTTCCAAAAGTTTTACTTATAAGATCCACACTTCAATTGTCACTGTAAAATTTAAATAAGTTCATTAGTGAAAAACAATTCTACATCTTGCTACATAGATTGGATACCTTAAAGCTCATTTTTACCCTGGGAGTATCACTGCAGGTTTTAGATGCTCTGCAGACAAGAGAACTGCCATCAGTCTTTAAAAAGTGACATTAACCCCTGCCTTTAAAGTCCATGTATGTATCTTGTGCCAAGGGGCAGTGCATTTTGTTGATGTTCTTACATATTGTGGATATTCTAAAATGCAGTAGAAGTACTCCAGACCACAGTCCCTACTACTACAACTCAGAAAACGGCTCTGGGCCTGGATTGCATTTACTTTATTGCAAGGACTAATCCAATTTGTGGAATCAATACAGAGAGGTAACCTTGAGAAACATTCTTGGGACCTATCAACTTTCAGAAACTTTGACTAGCATCAGCTTAGAGCTTCTTCTACATCTGTGTTACAAGAGTGAATTTTAGTAGTTCGTTCCTGCTTTGCTTGTAGGAACAACTTCCCCAGTACAAATATGCAAAGGTAGGATCAAAACAATGTTTGGTGCTTGTCCCTGGAGACGTCAAGGGGAAGAATCTGGAAGAAAGAAGCTGGAGCACCAGCCTGATGCTGCAGTGGCTAGCATGTGGCTGGAGGGTCCTTTTCTTCTCTGAGCACTAAGCACTCATTTTAGAATGATTCCCTGGTGAATGTGGAGGTCTTTTTGCTGTGGTAGTAGGATGATACTTGACAGCCATGGCAAAATTCAGCACTGTTGAAAGACATCTCTGCCATAAAAAGTGCGAAAGGAGGATACATTTAACATAATGGTATCTTTCAGTATTATGGTGTGATACCGTGACTGTTAGGATTGTGATTCCAAACAAACACAATAACAAAACTGGTAATTTTAGTATCCACAGATAACACTGTTTAGTACACTGGGCACCTGTGAGCACCCACTTCTGTTCAGGTCTGCATCAGATCTGTATGGCCTAGCCTCATCTGCTGTCTCTGTTGTTACATTTCACTCTTCCATCCTTTTCCAGATGAGATGTTTCCACTTTTTCACCCTTCCCTAGGGAAAGGAAGCAGTAAGTTAAAAATAGTTTGGATTCCTCCCCTTTGGGGTGGAGGATCTTTGCTGCTGAAGATCATAGCTGCTGAAGAATCATTCGGGATCATTACTGCTGAGCATGGCTGTCTCCACCACAGCGTGAAAAGTTTTTCAGGGGAAAATCTTTGGCTTCCCGGGGACAGTTAATTGACTGGGGATGGTTAGTGAAAAGAGAAACGCCACAACCCTAAGAAATCCTTCTGGCTTTATGTCTGACAGATTTTATGGTATTTCGTGATGTTATGTTAGTTTTGTTGTTATATTCACTTTTTTTGGTATTAGAATTGTGAAATTTTCAGGTGGTCTGGTTAAAAATGACCCTCTTCTGCTTTGTCTCTGCCTTGTCTTAGGGAATAGGCAATCTTATCTAACATTCTTATTTAGTGTCTGCACTGTCCTTAGCCAATTTGGACTGGTTGAGGATGTGAATGTTGGGGGTAAACTTGGCTGCAGATACTCTGGGATGGTGGAGTTCAAGATCCTTTGTGAAAGACACAGAGCAACAAGTAGGATTACATCCCTGGACTTAGGAGTTTCCTAAGTCTTCATCCTGGAGTTAGGAAAGCTAACTTTGGCCTCTTCAAGGAACTACTTGGAGGAATCTCATGGGTTAAGGTAAAGGTACCCAAGAGAGTTGGTTAATACTCAGGCACCACTTCCTCCAATCTCAAGATTGGTGCATCCCTGTGAGTAAGATATCAAGAAAAGGAGGCAGGAAACCTGCATGGATAAGCAAGGAGCTACTGGAAAAACTCAAATGAAAGAAAGAAATTTACAGAAGCACCAGTGGTTGACCTGCTCTGGACAGTCAGTACCTGACAATCCTGGTGGACAAGTTAACTATGAGCCAGCAATGTGTCCTTATGTCCAAGAAGGCCAATAATATCTTGGGGTGCATTAAGAAGAGTGTGGCCAGCAGGCCAAGGGGGTTCTCCTCCCCCTCTACTCTGCCCTAATGAGGCCACATCTAAAGTATTGTGTCCAGGTCTGGGCTCCCCAGTTCGAGAGAGAAAAGGAGCTATTGGAGAGAGTCCAGTGAAGGGCTATGAAGATGATTAGGGGTCTGGATCATCTCTGTTACGAGGAACGGCTGAGTGACCTAGGTCCATTGCTCAAAAAAACCTTTGTTTTCCGCTGGGGTAAGTCCCCTTTCAAAGATAATACTGACTTGGGAAGATTCAGTTACCAGGACTGCTTCTATGGGAGATAGAACTTTTCATGGGAGGGGAGGCATTTGATCTATAAATAAGGACTAGCATTGCCTTCTCCGAACACTGTCCTGTAATGCAATTTGTTTTGTTTAATTGTTTCAAAGTAATATCAGATTTTTTTTTGTTGTATTTTTAGGCAAGTATGTGAAATACAGTTTTTGGTATCAGTGCTTTAAGTCCTTTCATCAGGGCTTGTTTTATTGCCTAAAATTCAACTACGACACAAAAAAGAAAGTCTGCCCCTTAGACTTTCTCTGTCAGTAGTCAAGTGCAAAGATTCTCCTTACTGCTTGATTTTGATCTTCCTTTTTGCTTTTTACCATCTCACTATGTGAGATAGTCTGCAAAACCTTTGCAAGATGCAGCTCTGTTACTTTGACTGCATCATCGCAAGCCAGCACCACAAAATAGCAGCTAAATTACAAATGTAATATCTGTTTTTTCACACCAGTTAGTCATTGTCATCTGAAGCTATTGTAAGGACCGCAAAAAGCCACAGTTAAGAGTCTTCCAGAAGAATTACCAAGCGATCCATAAGGCCTCTGCAGGACTGACATTTTCCACATGTTTATTGTAGAAAATAGCACATTGTAAATGTATTGCCACTTGTCCACAGGCCTTCATGAAGGAAAGAAGCTTTCTCCTGCAATAGACATCACTGTGTCAGGATTTTGGACCCTTTTACACTAACAGCAAAATCGATATTGTGTACAACAATAGAAATAAAAGTAGAAGCATCAGCAGCTGCCTTAAGTTTACCATGGGTTTAGTATTGTGCTTTTTGCTTCCTAACTCAGTTTGTGGATGTAAACTGTATCTTTAGCAACATGGGTCCCTCTTTTAATCACGTACTTCAGTGGAACTAGTTTTTTAGAGGGTACAGGTAGGTATAGCTTACTTGGAGAACTTCAATAAAAATGTTTAAGTCTGTGTCAAATGTTTCTTTGTCAACTTAATCTAGAAGAGAAAATAGTATGTTTTGATCAGTGTTATTTTATAGATGATCTGAATTATTTTAAAGCAGTAGATAATCGTGCCGTTGCAGACACAGCAAGTGGAGCATATTCCATTTCAACCCCACTCTCATCTAGGAAGGTCCCTTACATTTTTTGGGGAAAAATAATGAAACAGCTATTAATGTTTCAACAAAAAACCCAAAATTCTGGGCAGCATCTTAGTGAATTTGAGTGTCTAATCTTGTACTTTTAAATGATAGAAAAGTTTATATGTTTACAGGGAAAATCTTTTTTTATCTACCCTTTCTGTTTTCGTCAGGATAGGACCTGGGTCACTGGATGCGATTTCCTACCTCAGCTGAACTGTGTCGTGGCTGTAACTGAGAGGACAGTCATCGTCTGGGACTATAAATCAAAAGGGAGTCAGGTATTATGACGGATCAGGCAAATGTTAAAGAGGAAGCTGGAAAAAGATTAGTCTTTGTTTTCAATATGCATTCACATTCCTTTTGTCTAACAGGATGAAGGCATTAACGTTTGTCTTTGTAGGAACTCTGTGAAACTAAAGAAGGAATACCCTTTCTATATCAAACGGGATTATTAGAGTGTCTTAAACTTGGAAGAGGAAAATTTTGCACTGTGTGGCAAACAAACCCCCAAATAATTTACTTTCTATGTATATCTAATGCATACGCGTGCACATGTATGTCAAGTGCATATGTATATGTCAGAATCTATTAAGAATCAAGGGACAGGTTTTCCAAGAAATTTAACGTACACTCTTTGGGGTAACTTCTTGATTTAAGGAAAATATTTCTTCATATCCTGTATTTTGTTCAAGACTTTCCAGAAGCAAAAGCATCTTTATGTTGACAGTGTATGTTCAAACTGTTAAAGTTTTCTCGAATGCCTTATTACAAACTAGTTTTTGCAAGGATTTCTGACGCATTCCTTAGCTTTTTCCTCCTATTTCTGGGACTTTTCTCAGCAATTCTGAGTTGGCTGAGAAGATGAGAAGCAGCAAAGTAAATATTTTCAGGATAAGATCAAGTCTTAGGATTTTGTTGTTGTTGTGCACAATATCAAAAGGCCACTCCCCAAGCTGAGACAGGCCAATGGAAGTCTTTCTGTCGATCCAGCTGGACTCCTGGGAAGGACAGTTCAAAAATGTGTTCTCCATCCTTTATTCTCCAGATTCCTCCAGTCATTACATCAGTGACAGTGAACATGGCTGAGTAGGAGCAGTTCTCTTTCAAGGCCACAGAAATAATATGTAGGCAGTTCTATATCTGTGTATGTATCTTTAATGTTTCTGTACTACACGGACAATATTGAGGCAGTTAATTCCTATGGCATGTGAACAGTTGCCCGTTTAGGTTGGCAAGGATGCTCTAGTCAAATGACAGATGGAGTCAGGCAGTAGAACCAATAAACAGTATAATGCAGATGACCCAAAATTCCATTCCCAGGCCTTCTCAGTCTAGCAAAATACAACAATGGCTTGCAGCTGTTTTCATTCCCACTATCTGGGAATTTGGCTATTTCCCATTTTCTTCTAGATAGCATCTTATTTTTGAACAGGAAATCATATACAGTCTTAGCAAATACATCATCCCATTTAGCATTGTAAAATCCTCCCTGGAATTTGTAATTAACATTTCCTCACTGAAATGGAAAAGGCTACCTACGAAATAAAGCCTCACTGAAATCCTTATGGTTTGCATTTAACTTCACATGGTGATGATATTCCATGAGTTTTTAACACCAGGAAACAGCTATCACAGGGGCAGCTTGAAAAAAACAAAGTCAAGAATCGAATGCTGGTCTAAGTAGATAAGCACAATATGTTCAGTCAACTTAAAGGCTCATATGCAATATCTAATAAACTATCTACCATTTTTCACAGAATAATTGCTTTATCATCAAACCAATGGAAAACAGTCTGCTCTGTGTTTGCACGGTGACCATGTCAGATCACTTGGCTAAGGATAACATCCTAATGGGAGATGATAAGGGTTATGTCCATCTGCTTACTGTGACCAGTGATCGCTTTGGATTGAAACAAAGTGGAAACAAAAAAGGATCACAACAAGTCTTGGACCCCAAAACTTTCAACATGTAAGTTGTTTATGCTTAAATACTATCAGTCTAGCAATTTTTAATCTGGGTTTTCTCTGGCCTAAATGGAGGATTAGCTATTGTGTATAAATTAACCCCACCTAATAAAGAAAGAAATTTTTCAAACTGCAGTAAGTATGGTTTGCTTGCTTTTGTGTGAAATAATTTTCAGTAGGGGATCTTACAAGAGATCTTACAACAGTAATGCTGAAGAGTAAAATTCAGGGAAGAATTCACAATTGCTGTTATCCCGTTTGATGTAAGCACAGCTTTATTGTGCCCAATTAGATGGAAGCATAATTGTGCCTAGAGAAGTGCATGATTCAACCCTAACTTTAGCTCTGCTTGCTTTTGAGCTGGAAAGTGGTTCTGATTCTGCCCTGGATATTAAATGTTCGCCTTGGTTATGTATAATCTCACTGACAAAATCCCTGTCCACCTATGGGCGTATTACATAGGTGCTGGTATATCTTAACATCTCAATTTGTATCCCTAGTGTTAAACGCAAGCTACATGATGACTGGGTTGTGAAAGTGAAGTATATTTCTGACCTAAATTGTTTTGGATCCTGCTCCTCAGACAGCATTCACTCGTTTGTTTTGGATGGCATACAGAGACTAGAAGACAGCTTGTAAGTGTATGACATCTCCCGGAAAAACAGACCTTTTGTTTTATAACTGCGTGATATCAGTGCCTTGTCATCCTGCTGTATTGAAGCTGACTTTTATATAAGCCCTGTTAATACAAACAAAAATACAACTACTTAAATACTTTAACATTTTTATTTGTTAGCTTTTGATGTCCATATATGTTCATTACCCACAACCCATAAAATAATTTACATTGGCAGAGTTGTGTGTTCCAATTTCTCCTCAACAGCCAAATTTTAAGTTTCATAAGTTTCAGTTACACAAATTTAAGCCAAGAAAGCAATTTATTCTGCGGGCTGTGAAATGGATTTACTCTGCAGCAGGAAAGAGGTTGTGGCCTTCTTATTTGAGCCATATCCTTATTCATATGGCTCATCAGTGCTGTAGCTGATTCCAGCCTTACTAGTCTTGATTTTAGAAGAGTTTATAGCCCAATTAAAAAATAAATAACAAAACCACAATTTTGTATAAAAAAGAACTATAAATAACATATAGATAGGACTTTTTATTCAAATGTCTCAAAGCATTGTAAACATTAGATCAGCTTCACTGTTCCTCTGCGTGGTACATCCAAAGACTAATAGATTTTTTCAGGCTAGTAGAAACAATTACAAAAATCTGTTTTATCTCTTGTATAACACAGGCCCTAAGTATTCACATAGTAACTGTGCATCAGTCAATAACGTTAGGTTTTATGAGTATTGCGTGTCTGTTGTGGATGGGGAAAGTGAAATACGAAAAAGTTGTAGCTTGTCCAACGTCACGTACTGTGTGAGGAGAAAAGCTGAGAAATCCTGTTTGATTTTGTTGGGAGTTTGGGGAAAATAGAATTAATTTGAGGAGAAAGAAAACAAAAATTGCAGAACAAAAAGTATAGTCAAAACAGTATATGCCATGACCATACACTCTTACACACCATACACAGAACATTAACTGCAAATATTTTGGTAGGTCTTTTTTGTTTAAGGCAGACTGTAACTGTGTCTCCAAGTGTAGTAAATACGTTTCTCTAAGCAGTTTCATGCAGCAGCTAAATGAAATTCTGCTTAGACAACTGAAAAATTACACAGCTGTTAAAATTAAATTAATAGCCATAAAAGTAGCTATGGATCAAATCACTTTGCAATGCTCATTCCATAAGTAATTATGATTCGAAATATATGATTTATTTGTGCTAACAAATAAATTTCTCCTATATACTTTGCAGCAAGTAGTTGGCATTGTGCTTGAAGAGGGATGCGATGTATCGTGTCTCCTATGTGACTGTTAAGTTTCTTTGTGGATAATGGCTGATGAGCAGTTATAATCTTTTCTTGTAAAGTGTCTAAAAACAAAAAGGGAAGTGTGAATGGGATCACAGGGTGCTTCCATTGCAAGGCCATGACTTCACCAGGACTTCACACTGCTAGAGCCTCTTTTTCACATGGGTGTTGGAAGGGTATCAAGACTGTTCATTAAAGAGCAATAAACAGTTACATAGAAGTATTAATTTTAAGAATTAAAAGAAAAATATGGCAAGACCTGAGGAAATCCATCAATCACACCTTTAAATCAATTAATTTCTACTTTATACCATCAAGAAAATTAAGATCCCTCTGTTAGAGCTCTGGAAAGAAAGCTTTGCTCGCTCCAAGCAATAAGTAGTGAACGGCCTTTTATTTACACCTCCCTAGAAAGAACAAGTACTTTCATAAATCCTCAAAATTTCCTGAGTCTTTTGTCAAACTTAATGCCATCTCCAGTTATGGTTTTCAATATTAATGGTTACTCTTTAGCCCAGAATAAATGAACTCCCTACTTGCGTGAATTTCAAAGAAAAAAATTAAACATGTACTCATTTAATTCTATATAGCTTAATTACACCAACAGTCATTGTTTTCTGGGAGAGCAGAGTGTTAGCCATGCTACTGCTGAATCCAAAAATCATGAAGACATTCACTCATAAGTAGCAATGAATGAAACATGGAAAGACAAGCAGCAGTTGGTCAAAGGATGGCTTTAGAAGGGACACTGAGTCAGTCGCAGTCTCTGAATTCCTGTGCTTTAGCAGTGAATACAACAGAGTAACTCAGTCGAGTTTCAGAAATATATAGTCTCTTTATGTTACTATACAACACATACTAGATAAAATGGAGACTATTCATTATACAATACGTTATATGTAAGCAACAGAAAAGCAGCTGCACTTAGTTTATGCAAAACAGGGGCCATAATAGACGTCTATGTCTGCAACAGGGGAAGGCAGTCATTTTGGTGCTTTTCCTCAGTGACGAACTGCTTTAAGTACACAGACCTGTGTGAAGCCAAACTTTGACAACAGCTACCGTTACAGTATTCTGTTTGGATTATGACTGATAAAGGATTCAGGTGTTCAAATCAGAGGTTTATCATTTTAATGGAAAATGCACCCTGCTCCTGTTTTATTGATGCTAGTATCACTGTAAGTCTGTATGATTATAAGTCACTGTTATAAATCGATTCACTTTTAACAAAAGATTGTATACGTTATGCAAACAGCTATTCTATATACTACAAAAGGTAAAGTGGAATGACTGTAGACTTTATTTTTGTAATGTTTCTCACCTGAGTAATTGTTTTATTAATGATTACAGACCTGTAAAGGAATTTTCTGTCCCTAGAGGAGTCAATGCCTTCACATACTGTGAAAAAGCAAAAGTCATTGTCACTGGAGGTAAGTATTGGGGTTTTTTTCTTAGTGATTGTTTTGTTCTTTTGTAAATTTTTTTCCCAGTTAAATAAGATCAAATAAAGCTGAGTTAGTATCTTCAGAATTTATATAATGCCTTCTGTCTTAAATTATAGGAAACAGAGTTCTGCTTATAATTGCTGGGAGTCTTACTCTGAAAAGTTATACTTCTTGATGGTAACCTATCAAGGGCTCATTCTGAGTTTGAGTCAAGTATTATGTTATTTATATAATAAACCAGGGGAAACAGTATGTTGAACTACTCTAAGGCACCTTTCAAAGTCACGGTGGTGACTGACTTGGCCAGGTTATACACATTACTCCTTGTAGTATCAGCAGGGCTGCCGTCCTTTCCTATGACTCTTTTGCCATCCTTTCCTGTCTTAAGCAATGACATTGACCCATCTTTATCCTTCCCATTACTCTTCTCTCTGATCTTATTTTCCCAAATCTTTACTGTTTGTTATTTCTCCCAAAGCAGACTGCAGAAGTAGCATTCTTACATCCATGTCTTCCCTGTTATCCAATAGTTTTTTGAGCCTTTCTACTACAGTGCTCATATTGAGTGCTGCAGAAATGTGACTGGAGTATGGCAGGAGTCTTGTTTGTATATTCGGTCTGACAGGGTGGTGCCCTGAAGTGACATTGATGCTGGTATTGCCAAATCTTCAGAATGAGAGTCTTGCTTAAAATTTTGTTAAAAACTGTAATAGCAAACAGCAATTCTTATGTCTGTATTTAACAAGAAGAAAAACAATGGCCAAGGCTCTCAGTCCAGTCTTGATAATATGGAACACATAAGATAAATTTGGGAAAAAAAAAAAAAAAGACCTAGATATGGGAAATAATGCAATTCAAATTGAATTGTAGCAACTTACCAAAGGGAAAACCGTGACAAATATAAAAATAAATATCAGATTAAATATTAGATAAATATTGATTTTCTAGACACAAGATTTAAAGAGAAAGCAATAAGGCTGTAGGAAAGTTATTAGCGAAAATGCTGAAGGTCAGCCTTGGAGAAGATCTTATTTACATTGATTATCTTGCCACAAAAAATAGTCTGGAAAAATTTACTTATGACATAAAGTAGGGAGGCCCTGTAAACCAGAATGTGATTATTATTTCCTACAGGTAGAACTGCAGTATTTTACTGTAGTAATAAAACCAGAGTGAAGTGTCTGAATAGGACAGAAGGTCAATTACACAGGAACTAATCAAATGTTTCTCCTGAACACTGAAAATTCTACTTACAGAAATATCAGAAGAGAAAAATCTGCATAAACTTCCTAAGAAAATAAGAAGAGCTATACCTAACCCACTATCCCCTCGTTGACAGTGACCAGCAATAAACACTTACGGCAGAGTATACGAATAGGGCGATCATGCAGCCCACAGTGCAAGAATTGTACTTATTTCTAACAGTCTTCCACTCTATGCCTGGATCATAACATTTACATAGCCTTGAGCTGGAATCCTGTCTTGTTTGTTCACCAACTGGCCATTGTCTTGATATTAAAAGGCATCCTCCTGCCTCTCACCCTCATTGCTAGTGCCTAGCTCTGCTGCTTCCCTTGAACACAAAAAGGAAATTATTCCTGAGCTGGATTACTAACAGTCACAGGAGACCATGCAATTGCATGGCCAAAGACAAAGACAGGGTGGAATCATCTCTTTCAATTTCACTGTGAAGTTTAAATCAGCCAGGAGCTACTATGAAGCTGCACCCAGAATTAAGAATAATGCTACAGTGCTTGAGAGATCCATCTACTGAAGTCTTCAAAAGTTGAGCTTTAGAGTTCAGTGCTCTATTAATAAAATACACTGCTCACAACAGCACAGCAGTCAGTCAGACTAGAGCATGCTGTATTTGCCTCTGTATACTAAAAACCATCTCTCTCTCTTATCTGGCTGAGAAATGCATATTAATGATCCAGTTAATGAAAGAATGAAACTGTTTAAAATGAACATGGTCTAGTCTTATCAATCAGGAAGCCTGGAACTTTATCTGTTATATACCCTAAAAATCAAAAGATCAGAGCAGGTAAATAATCCAGGGATCACAATATATAGATTTCTTGGTGATGTGCAAATATTTGTAAAAGGTATGTTTATATGTTGCATTCAGCAATTAAAAGAAAACAAAAGTCCAACCTTTGATTGCAGGCTAGCTTCTAAACCATTCAGCAGGGATAAATCCGATAACCACTTAACTATGCATGTTTACAGCATAAATGGTATGCAAAATACTACACTGCATTATTACATTGGGAAGTGGCTATTAAAAAAATCAGTCATATTTTAACACCCTTACTCTTTCATCATTTATTTAGTTGTATTTGAATATGCTCATGAGCTTGTCAGTGCTGTGTCACAACCTAATTTTCTCTTCCAGGTGTTTGACATTTATAATAATGAACAAGAAAGATGAAAGCAAACCTGGTATAGAGTTCACTCTTCATGCTAAAAGCTAGAATTCAACCAATAAAATGATAAAAGCCTGATAGTGGCCTAAAATATGGAGCCCACAGTAGCTTAGAATAACTTTTCTGTTTAGCATTTTGCTGACTGGTAAAGCGATATGGTGTTCTTCTTCTGTATCCATTTCAATTCCAACTACGTCTTAATCATCACCTCAGGGAACAGCTACAGTTAAAACCAAAATACATATGCATATAAAAGCTGGAAATGATCAGTTTTAAATTATATGATACAACAAATTCTAAACTTCTAATGGTATTAATTCTCTACCTCCAGCTATTGTTCTCCTGTGAGCTATAAAGTAGAAGAAAAACTAATAGTGATTTCCAAAACTAGCAGTAGCAGCTTAAGACTGATAAAGGAAGTCCTCTGTGCTTGCTCGGTGTCCTTTGTGTATTACTGGCATAAATGAAGTAACTGGTAACTTTTTTTTTTTTTTACTGGCGCTATGCATTGGTATTGTCATGTTCAGGAATTCCCTGGCATCCTAGTTACAGAAGTCACATCTCAGGACTCCATTAATATTAGCTCTCAGAAGCATAGCAGACTCTATTCTATGATACAGGCTAAATTTAAGAACATATGAAGGTAGACAAGGTGTCAGAAAGAAAAAAGAAAGAGACATTGGTCAATATGAAAAATGTATGAACTTGTGTTAGTTTACCAGATACCTGTCCTGGAGAGGTTTTCCAGACATTATAATTCAAGAGTATTTAAAAGGCAAGCTTGAAGGAATGACAAGTTTTTTTAAAGAATAAGGTGACCTTCTGTGGAGCATCCTAGAAAGAAACCATTGATTATATTTTTCATTTCTAGTTTTTCAGAGGATGCCAAGCTAAGCCTAGCATTTTTCCATTCAGAAATGCTATTGTTGTCAAGCGGGTTTTAGCAGCACTGAATTCATGTCAGCAGACCTGTAATAGCACACAAACTGCAAAACTGTGTAAACAAGTAAGACAAAGCATCACATATTCACAGAAGGTATTGGAATACTTAAAATCTAGCTAGAACAGGCTGTGGTCATAGAATCTGACTTTTAAAAAACCGTAAACATATACTTTCATAATTATTTCTCTTGGACTGAGCTGAGCCCATTATGATTTAAATCATCGATTTCACAGAATCTTAAAAATTTGCTGTTGGATGTGTAGACACATAATTCATCTTTGTCAAGCTTTTCTTGAGTGTCCTTAGCACCCATGCCTTCTTGTCAGGATTCTGAATCCCAGAGGCATATTTGGAGCATAGAGAGAATAAAGCTTACAGCAAATGTTCCAGTGAAGCAGTGATGCAGCAAATGTCAGGACCAATCTGGTATTAGTCCAGAAAGAGGGGACAGAACATGTCTACTGTAACCAAATCCACCATTATCTCCACATCAGTAAAAGGAACTAAAATTAATCCACTATTTCACGTGAGAAGCAAACAGTACTTTTTATGTAAGAGGTTTTCTTTCATAATGAGCTTATCTTAAGTAAATAACATGTATTAGCAATTCTGTTCTTAAAAGAAACTCTCTGTGCTACAATTATATGGCCCTATCCTCCCCTTCATTCATCTGCATTCACCTTGGGAATATAAAGAACAGAGCAATTAGGAAAACAAAGAAAGATCTGGTTCCTCAAAAGTGCAGTATATGGGTAGTTGAGTTTGTCAGATACTGTCAACAGCTTCTACCTAGTTCACCATCCTTTTAAGACATGGCAGTTTCCATTTGGGGCTGCTAAAGGGCATGTTGTTGAAACCGTTTCTGTTCCCTCTGACACTGTAAGTGATCTGACTGGAGGCTTCTCTCCACCATTTTTTGTGTCCTCCTGTTGACCTCATGGAAGGCCTGCAAGATGAGTTTTACTTCCATGGTCTTGTTTCTCAGTCAGGTATACTGATCTGGTCACAAGGGTTCTGCTAACTTGCAGACCTATGTCTATGACAGCCTAACACAACATCTGGGAAAGTGAGCAGGGGCCCACAGTGTTCTGCAGCTTCCCCATCCAAAAGGGCTTCACAAACCGTTTGTGCACTTACAGCCCTTTGAAGCAGCTTCCTCCCACACTTTACAGCAGAGACAGCTAATCTAGGAAAGTCCTCCCTAAAAGAAACTTGTTCCCACTGGAGTTACTGCCAGTCAGCTACTTATCCATATCTCCCCTTTCCTATGCAGAAGTTATCCCTCCAATGTGCCTGTATTTACATGGCTGCACTCTCAGTCACACTTGTGAAATGAGCTGGCATAAACCAAAATGACTCGTAGCTATTTTAAAAGGACACCATTTTTTCAGTGAGCCTCTCTCATTTAGAGAGAAGCTACATAACAGGCAATAGGATGAGAGGAAATGGCCTCAAGTTGTGCCAGAGGAGGTTTAGATTGGATATTAGGAAAATTTTCTTCACTGAAAGAGTTGTAAAGCATTGCAATAGGTTGCCCAGGAAAGTGGTGGAGTCCTCATCCCTTTAGGTATTTAAAAGATGTGTAGATGTGTTGCTGAGGGACATGGTTTAGTGGTGACTTGGCATTGCTGGGTTAACAGTTGGACTTAATGAGCTTGAAGGTCTTTTCCAACCAAAATGATTCTGTGATTATATGATTCTATTAACAGTGGAATCAATTTAACTGAGAGGACAATAATGTTTAATTAGAGAGGAAAAGGGAGATGGGGTGCTCCTAAATGAATCACATACTGCTGTATTAAGATGGAAAAGAACAGATTTCTATGGAAAGAGAGAGGGAGTGACCTATGACAGTAGACTGAACAAGCTTAAGGAAGAACCCTGCAGAGCAGACTGCAAGAGCTCTTCTCTTTCTTTGTTAACAAACTGTGCTGAGCATTGTGGTCTTGACATCGGGTGAATGTTCTCTTCGGGCATGTACTTCCCGATCTATGGTTTGTTGGCTTTCTGAACTTCACTTTAAGCTGGGAGAAAACTAAAACTCAGACTGAAGTCTGGATAACGTGGGTGTTTCATTTATTGTGTATCAAAATGGAGTGTTACTAATTGCATACAATTCTCACAACTGCAATATTTGCTAGGAATTGGAAGTTAAAATAGAAATTAATTGATGTCAAATTTAAAGTGGACTCATCTTTTCTTGAACTGCTGTGAAAAATATAAAATATTTCCATGCACTAGGTACAGTGCTGTTTATACCAGTATGTAAACCTAGGAGTTTACTGACACATTTTTACCATCTTTGTGTTTTGAAGTATTTACGGAAACTATTACAAAAATAATACCAAAAGATTATTCTGTGATGCAGTCAAAGATTATTTCCTAAATTGTAGGTAAATTTAATGTTTGAACATACAAATATGTATGAAAGAACTAATTCTCATTTGCTTCAAGACACAGTATCACTAATCAAGAGTTACTGTTTTCTACCTGCCCTCAACTTTCATACCTGCTCCCCTTCCTGTTCTGCATGCCCACTCCCTCCCTCAGAGGTGGTCATCCCCTCATTTCCTGGCTAAGTTGACACAAAAATTGTTTTGACATTTTTCTAAATCAGTTTGTTGAAGGAAAAAGATCTGAAACCCATTTCTATTTCTAATAGAGTATTCTACTCCTATGGGACTAGCACATGTAGTTACATCCAGTGTCCCTGACATTGCTCTAGCAAAATACAAAGGCTTTGATAGTCAAATCAGTTATGTGTTTTTAATATAAGTTTGGGAATAAACTGGAATCCAGCCCTTTGAGTGAAAAATTGACATCCTTATGTGGAATTTGCCTACATGATGAAATCAGAAACTTATCAACACTAAGCTCTCCATCGTGAAGCTTATTTGTGATACCAGTGACTATTCAGTCTTTCCAACGATATTTTTGGGGCTTTTTTTTCTTTTTTTTCTTTCAGGTCGTGACAAACTACTTCGTTTGTGGCATCCTGCTATTAATAGTAGACCTACAGGGAAGTTATCAGGACACCGACATAGTGTTGTGGAAATTGTGACAAATGAAAAAGATCAACATGTCATCAGCCTTTCTTCTGCAAAGGTAAAACACTTATCTTCACGGAAATCAATGCTATAAATGCAAGTAGGAATCTGTTTTTGAGTAAGTACTTCTGATAGTATCTAGTCCTAATCTCATTGCTTATCAGTTCATTAATTTTTATGAGTTTTAGCTTAAAATTTCTCAATTATTTTATATTGAGAAGCAAGACTAAAATGGACCTATTTGATATATTTTCATTGTGAATGTGACAAAAGAATACTTACAGTAGTAGATAGCTGGTCATTCCTGTATTACCTTAGCAACTGAAAGAATTATAACATAACCTGTACCTTATTTCTTCATTCAGTAGTGATTGCCTGCAAAAACTTCCTACAGCTTCATTTACCCTTCTCTGCCTCTCAGCCTACTAAATCCACAGGTGGAGTTTTTCTTACACTGATAACTCTTTACATCATGTTCAACTATTGACCTCTTTCTGAACAGTGTCTTATACAAGGCTTACTGATCCAAAACATTGCCCATGACAGGACTACTAATAGAACAAATAAAAAAACTTGTTCAACCAAATATTGCAAGATTCTGCTGGAAATGGATGGGTTTCCTTTAACTTAATGGTGGAGTCATGGCATCAGTGGTTTATCTCATTTGTCAAAATGAGACTGTTCAGGAGAGAACAAAAACTTCTAAAAATATGTGCAAAAATAAATGAGAAACCCCTGAAGGAGTAGTGAATGGCTATGGAGCTCTTTCAAGAATGGTCCTATGCAATATTTCCAACGTTCAGCAGTACTCAATGTTTTCATTATCATCTGCAGTGATGGGATGGAGAGCATACAACTAAATTAATCAGTTGCCCCAAAGTGTTTAAGGCTGCAGGCCCTGAGCAGAAATATTAGAGTTTGGAATGGTCATTAAAACTAATGGTATGATCTGTGAAAAATACCTTCTATAAAGCAATAGGGACCTGATATAGTTAGTCTCCTGAGATACCCATCTATCTCAAAGATTTCCAGCTTTTTGTTGGGTTTTGCAGGAAATATTACTGAGCTCTGTATTGTCTGTGTCTCTCCTCTGCCATAATTGCTTACCACTGCTCATTGAGGTGCCAGTAAATGCTGTGTTTCAATGTTGTCAATCCTGTTCTTAAAATAAACCACACCATTCTAAAAGTACCATTAGGTGAAAATAAGTCATCAGAAATCTCCCATCTTTACATTATTCTGGAGATATAACCATTCCCCCTTCCTTGCTCTTCTCAGTCTATACCTGTCTGTTCTGTAGATGTGCTACAGGAACACATTACTGCCAAATTGAGGAGGGGTTTGACAGATAGCCTGAAAGCTATAAATGTAGGAAAAATGGAATAAGACGTAAGATGACTGAAGGGAAATGAATGTACGTGACAATATTTACAGAAAAGCAACCAAGGATGAAGCCCCTGGGGCAGTAAATGAGTAGATCTCTTGAGGTCCATTCTGGGGCTTTCTGTGATTCAGTATGTTGACACAGAGAGAAGGAAAATCTATTTAAAAGTCTCCAAGTATGTGGACACCTTACCTTAACTAAACGTAGCTGAATTGTGCTAATGACATCAGTAAGATCACTTGTACATGAAAATGAATATGTGAAAGTATGTTTTAATTAAAAGCTATGTAGCTAGGTGTCTTTAAACAGTGCTGTTATAAGACAGGAATTATACTTCTCAAAAAATAAAAATAAATAGAGATAAATTCCTAGACTTTCAAAAATCAGGTAAACCTTGTGGTCACAGTTGAAAAGTATATCAAAAAAGAAGGCTTCTCATACAGAGAGGTCTAAAGGACTTCACAAATAAATTGACAATCACTTTGTGCCTCAAAGAGTTTACAGTCTGTAGATGATACATGGTATACACATGTATAGCAGAGGAAGGTCAGCGGTAACAGGATTGCTCCCAACCCAGTTAAAGCACATTTGTGTTTGTATAGACAAGAACTGGATATTATACAAAACTGTGCAACTTCCCAGGGAACTTCCAATGTTGCATTAAACACATAATTTGTTTCCACCTGATAAACAAAGACCAGTTTGCTTTCCAAGCTGCCTAGCACAATAAAAATCAAAATAGTTGTCTCTATTTTGTTTTCATCTTTTAGTGACTGTGATATAGGAGGCTGCTGAAGCAAAACAAGGAGAGCCTATATATATCTCCACCAAAAATAAGTTATAGCAATATCATGGAAGCATTGTAACCAAGGGAAACAATCTCTTTATATTCAACAGATGTTGCATTAGCTGCTTGACAGAATAGCAGAACTAGAGAAAAGCTTAGGAAAATTA
This sequence comes from Buceros rhinoceros silvestris, assembly GCF_000710305.1. NCBI lineage: Eukaryota > Metazoa > Chordata > Aves > Bucerotiformes > Bucerotidae > Buceros > Buceros rhinoceros. Next base: position 26,291 of record NW_010415626.1, read on the forward strand.
AATTAATAGTTTTTCTCATTATTCCCAAAATTTAACTTAACTTAAAACATGTCTGATATTCATATTGAAATAAAAGCTCTGTTATCATTCTAATTTTCAGCTAAAAATACAGAACAAGGTAAAAACTAGGGGATACTTTTTCTTTAATTAAGATTTGTAATTGTTGTATTACCCGTTTGAGTGCTCAGACTGATTTTATACTTTATAGCTTCTTTTTTTGAACTATATTGACAATTTTCTTGACTTACTGTAAAGATATTTTTATGCTTTTACAAAGCTACAAAACAGCATCATAAAGGCAAACCTAAGTCTAATGGACTAGGAAAATAGTTTCCTCTGATGACAGAACCTTAAAGGAGATTGTAGTTTTTCTCCTGCCACTGTCAGGTTAAACGCTATGTTCTTTAGGCAGATGTGTATTCACAGACTGGGGTATTCTTTATACTGTCAAGGCCTCTGTCAGAAATGCAAATGTCTGTATATTCTGAATGCTGTTTGTTTCCATTTCCTTCAGGAAGTTAGATGTGAATGACAACAGCATCACATTCCCAGTCGAGTTTAGTTTCTTTATTCTCACCAAGCAAGACAGTCCTCATTTACTGACATAAGTGACTGTAGTGAGGAAGTTTTAGTTTCACAGGTGGACAATCATAGCCTCTATCAGAAAACCAGGGAAAGTTAAAGAAAGACGGGGATTTTTGGTACATACAAGAAGAACACAAAAAACTTTACATGTTACAGTAGGTAAACTTCTATTTTTAGCTGTTCTTTAAAGGACTTGAGAAATACATGATACACAAACAGTTTATTAAATTTTCACTACTCAAGGAGACCTGGCCTTGGCATAAGCCACTGCAGTATTTTGTGGAATAATATGCATGTCTGAATTAAGAAACTGTTTTGTATCTATCATTCTCTTCCTCCATCACTTCTCTTGTAAGCTGACACATACTGGTGATGTTCAGTACTGGGCTCAGTGGATCCTGTGGGCATCCCACATCTTTCCTGCTGCAGGAAGGCACCTTAATTGCTAAAGAGGTAGATTATATCTGTTAAATTCCTAAAATATTTTGACATTAGGGTAATATGCTAAATGTCCTTGCCTTTGTTCCTGGCCCATGGGTCAGACAATGGGAAGGGCTGGACAATGGGAATAGGAGATATTCTTGTGAAATATATTTAGGAAACTTTCAGAGAAAAGAATTCCTAAACTCTTTTCTTGTTTAAGTTAGACTGCCTATATTGCACTTACCTTCCACTGCCTAGAATTGCAATAATTTGTCATTTCCTATGATCTGTTACCTATTGCTTTATGAACAACAACAACAAGAGTTACTGTTGGGTAGATGGCTTTTAAGATATTATGTGAGCTGCATTTCTGGGAACCAACATCCATGGAGGCTGAAAGCTAGAAAGCATATTCTTTCTGACTGTATTTAAGAAAATTGAATAGTCAGTCTTTTAGTAGTCATTTTTCTTTGGTGTATTTTGCATGTAATATTAACTTTCTATAGTGTACACTCTCTAAAGTGTAAAAATGGTTTAAAACTAGGATTCAAAGAATTTTACTACCTTGTTTTACCCTCATTTGACCTCAAAGGACTTTAAAGACTGAAAAGCCATATACAAATGTACTCACGAGAGTATCTCTGCAGCCCATATGTAATAGATTTATACTACTGAGTTCAAAAGTAAGGGATCACATTGGCTTTTGGTTTTAGACTTGTGTTGCAGGAAAGGTTTGCTGTCTGAAGAAGTAATGGCTAAGTTAGGGCATTTAAAATCTCCAGTGAACGGTTTTAAAGTTACCACAAATGCTACACATCTTTTACAAGAGAACTAGGGGATTCAGTTGATGGTATTAGCCTTAGTTCCATACTATAAAACATTAATGTATGCCACAGTTTGTACAGAAATGTAAAAATGAACCAATCCTATGCCATGGTGCTACAGTACTAGAGTAAAAAAATGGAAATCACAGGGGATTTTTATTACAGTGGAAGAGCCAGTTTACAGGATTGTTAGCTCTACCAGTCTTAACATCCCAGAGCATGGAAAACAAAGAGTGGAGCCAGGAGGGTAGGGAGGCATCAGCGTGTTAAGCAAATATCAAAAGAAACATCTCATGCAACACAATGGCCAAGATACAAAACAAATGCCTCTCTGAAGTTATCCAAGAAGTTTAGGAAAGCAGACATACATTTTAGTATTTTGTATTATGCTAATTTTTAAGACCACCTCTTTAACCATATGTCAAAAAATTATAAATAGAAATAAGTGAGAGGCTTTAACACAAAGGTCAATGTTACACGCTGAGGGAGATTGTCCCAGTACTGAAACTTAATTGTGGAATTATATTGTTGCTTTTTTGTTTTAAGGCCTTTTAGCATATGTTTTACTTGAACTGTGTGCAAGCAATTCATTTGATCACTGAAGTATTTCAAGTGTTTTCCGCAGCTGCAATTTTTGCAAAATTTAAAAAAAAAAAAAAAAGGCAGTCTGATTATCTGGAAATCCAAACTGTTGAATATACCAAGGATCAATTAGAGCTACACAGCACTTGTTTTATTCAAGGTACGTGTGCTTCATTTTAGAGGACTGTTCTGCTTACTTTTCATCTGCTGCTGGATGGTCTGACTGGACTTCAGTCAACTTCTTCTGACACTGCCCGAATCTCTTCATATGACTTAAATTTGTGAGTTACATAGATGATTCCAAAAGTACAGATTATTCAGCTGGTCACTTGTGTCTACAGAGAAGTCCCATGTGTATGTGGTAGGTGAGGGAGGGAGGGAGGTACAGAGGAAGGGAGAAAAAGGACAGAGCAGAGCTCTGAAAGGGTTGGATTTAGGCAGCCCTTAGTAAATACAGTTCTCCAGTATACAGATGCTTACCAACTTGGACAGTCTGCATAAACCTCCCACCTCTCTCAGCAGAAGACTAAGGCTCTAAATGATACACAAGCTGAAATTCTCTAATTTGTAATCACATAAACAAGGATTAAAAACACTGCAGAAACTGCCTGAGTTACATTCATTCAGCAGAGGATAGTTTAGCCTTTATTTGTTATGATAAATGTGCACTCCACTTCCTGAATGAACTGGAGAACTTGACTGGCAATTGTTTTAACATAGACTTTGCTACACTGTGTGTTGACATTACTTTGCTGAAAAGTAAAATGCAAGGACTCTCTGGATTGTTATCTTTAAACTGTATTCTTATGCACCACAGTCTTCATTATAGTAGCTCATAATGTCAGGCTTGTCTAAACTGAATTTCAAGAATTCTGTCCAGCTTTCTCATCCTGGTTCAAAAATTGACTGCATCATCCCCACTTAGCATAAGGACCAATGTGCATTCCATTTTTTGCACCCTATATCCCAGCACAGTTATTTCCACTGAAATGAGCCTAGACATGAACAAAACAGAGATTTGCAGCACTTTTCCAGGTTCCCATCCAGATTTTCAGGGAGCAAGGATTCTGGGATAAACTGCAGCACATTTTTGTTTCAGTGTACTGTACAGTTCAGATATAATGGTAAAATCTACATGTACCATTGCAGCACTTGACCTGAGTACTTTGGTCAAGGTTAGCTATAGACGTTGTGCTCTCAGCACTGTCTGTGGTAAAACAAAAAAAATCTGAGGCTCACACATTTGAAATCAATTAGTCTTGTTTCTGTCAGTCCCTCTGTATATAAGCTAATCCTAAAGGAAATACTGATTGTTTATCTAGTGGTGTAAACTAAGTATAAAAACCAGAAGTACAGCTCTACTACAATAAAATTAATATGGATGATCTTGATATAGATATTCTTCAAGAAACAACAAAGATCACATTGGCCCTCCTTCATTCTTAACCAGTCAAAGTGGTGTTTTGCAATCTAATGCATAGACAGCTGGAGGTAAGTCTGGATCTTTCTACAATCGCTTCTAAAAGATCTGAAACATATATATCATGGTTTCTTGGTTTGCATGGAGAAAAATAGCCATGCCAGTGCTGAATTAGTCACTAGCTCTCGCATCTTTCTAGAATCATGAGGTCATGTAAAATGAGCATCAGTTAAATATGTCCAGTGAAAGAAAAATAATATCAAAGGTTTTCATTACTCTTACCCAGAGCCGTTCTGTTTGTTAGCATGGGAAACACCTCCTGTCTGAGCAGTGCTGTCTTCTAAACACTTTGGTTTAGTTTTTGGCTTTTAGTTGGGGTTTTTTTGGGGGGTGGAGTGAGGGGGTTTGTGGTAGACCTCAGAAGATCTGCAGAGAGAGCACACTCATTTGGTTGTCAAAAATCAGAACTGTATTTGGTGGCAGACAAGCCCAGGACATATTGCGCTGAAACTTGGAATTCATGTGAATTGTTTTGAGCAGACTTCTTATTTACACTGGGGCATTTTGTCCAGTGTGCAATACAGCTTTCTGGAAAACACTGAAGACATCTTCTGTGATATTTAATTTAACTGAAAACAGATTGCCCTGAGCCAGTAATAACAAAATGAACTTATTATTATGACAACAATTAAGAAAATATTTTTGAATTTGAATTCAAATGATGGTTTCATTTAAGAAAATGAAGATTCCTTAAACTAGTCCAGAACATGAGCATTTTGTTTGATCCAATATTATAAGGATGCCTCAATGGAACAAATTATTAGTAAACTGCTATCAGGCAACTATTAAAATATTATACGTGTATTTAATTTTTTAAATCACAGAATTTTAACTTACTTTCTTGGTTTTATAATATAAGAATATCCACAAATGAGGCAGAGCCATAGATTTGTAAATAATTTCTGTGTCCTTTAGTCATATAATTAGTATTTCCATAGTAGTGACACTGGGGAAGAGAGTAGGGGATAGGCAGGGATTCTGTGCTGTTGGACTTGCTTCAGAGTATAATATTCCTGGAAATAAATTTGTTCCTGATCTTCCAGGTTGTGAAGGCCTTAAAGGTAATGTGGGACTCGTTCGTCATCGTAAGAACATGTTCTAAATCCCATGCTGAAATTTCCCACAAACACAAACTATTCTCTGTGTTAAATTATATACCACAGACCAACAGAAACTCCATTCATCACAACTACACTTACAGTGTGTCTGTATTGACTTATGTTTTATTCGAAAATATTTCCCGAAAGGAAATACCGTTAAATTTGTTTGAAAGTATTGACTTGTCCTTTGTGTCATTGCCAAAATACAGACTCAGGTTTTCATATAAGACATGAGCTCTTTGCTGAAGTGTCAGCATATTTCATTCATAGATTAGGTTATTGGCATGAAAATGTTACGTATTTAACTGTAAGTAAAAATGTGTATAACTCTTTGAATGGAATTACTCTGTAGAAGCCACTAACCCAGTTTTCAGGAAACATTTTCTCCAAAATGGCTGCAACAGCCTCTTCGTTTGATTTATGGCTGTAATTTCATTGATATGTATCATTTGGGTGTTATAAAAAGAGGAATGAGTGATGTATTTCCCACTGTTAAACCTTTTCTCTTAGGTCTGAGGGAGTAAAAAGTAAAATAATATGGTTTATTCAAGCACTGAAGCAGTATCTTTTTTTATTGAGGAGAAAAGCTGGTGGAATATTTAAGTCCTTTAAAAAGTGCTACCTTTGGGCTTGGAATTACAGCTAAGCAGCACCCTCAGATGCTTCACGATACACTAGACAGACAATGAACCATGACATGAGTTGGATATTTCAAGCCAGGCGAGGCAAGACTGTCCTGTATAAAGGTGCTTGATCTGCACAGGTACTACATTGGCACTACAGTGTTTTTCTACAAATACTGTAATTTAATAAAAATTGGTAGTTTTTTTTTTTTTTAAATGATCCCAATTGGCTGACGAATTAGTTCTGCGGAGTGTATGGCAATAGGAGAGCAATTAATAAAATTTGGAGTTTTTTTTTTTTTTTAAATGATCCCAATTGGCTGACGAATTAGTTCTGCGGAGTGTATGGCAATAGGAGAGCAATCTGTAGGGGTAAAGAAATAATGGAAAACTGACCTGACAGTCCAGCCTGGATAGAAGAACGCTGCACAGGAAATCTCTGCTATGTTTATTTCTTCTCCTTTATGTCAGCCTTTCATTGCCCCTTCCTCTCTATATTTGCCCATTCTTATTCTGCAGCCTGAAGTATTTATTACTTCGTTTTTTTCTTACTACAGAACTCTTTGAATGCAGTCAGGAAGCCTTGAGGAAAGGAAAAACACTATAGAGACGGGGGCTATTAAACCTAGAGATGTGGCAGGAAGCAGAGCATTATCTGAAAGATGATCTTACCCTCATAACGCGCTGTGGAACCAGACTGCATAGCCCTTGTACTGAAGTCTCTGCAGCAGTGACAACTGTTCTCTCTCACTTAGTGCAGAGTGGGGATCCACAACTAGAACAGTGGAGGCTGCAACTTCATGTCTTGCCTACCTGAGTTGTCAGTGGAAGTCAGTAAGCCAAAATTTGCCACACCAGTTGTTCCATTGATTTTACTAGACCACCACCAGTAGTGGGTTTGGTTGAATTAGACCTCTTAAGTGAGTCAGGTAAGCAAGATTTGAGTCTGCAGGCTTCAATGCGTAAAAATAATCTCAGGTTTTTTTGATCATCAGTAGGACTAGGGCAAGGAGTATATTCCCAGCCTTTATACCACTGTACAGACTCGTTTGTGAACAACTAAAAACCTTTATTTTAAATCAGGGAAGGAAATGTTCTTCGGTCTTTTTCCCTTTAAAAATAATTTTATTTTTTGGCAGCTAATATCGAAAGAATGCTGCACACATTTAGACACAGCAGGAGAGTAGTGCAATAAATGGGGTGATTTCTTGCGTCTCCATTCTGGGGCATGACAGAGTTTCAATTCCATTCATGATTTCTTAAAAAACTGATGCAGCCAATTTGATGCATGCACAGAAACACTTCTTTGCTGAAATAAACCCATACCAAATTAAGTCTGTTATATATACGTATATATGTTAGATTTATTCTTACAGAACCCAAAGACAGAGTTTTAGTGTTTCAGGTAGGATAAAGGGAGGTACGATATATTATTAATTTTCTTATTTCTGACTTTTGCAAATACACCTTAATGTTATCAGTCTTCAGTCCTCTCTCTTCAGGTCTGCTTAATGGCAAACATGCTGTGTGACATCCCAATGGGAAGTTGCAAATGTCTTTTGCCTGTCTGGAATCGGGCAGGTGATCGTATCAGTGTCTGTGTAGGTTAGTGTGGATGTTTATCTAACCTATTTTGAAAGCATGTGACATTGTTTAAAGAATATATTTATGATACAGTCATTGGTCTTCCCGAAAAATGAGAGCAGCTGAGCTGGAAGCACAATTTTTAATTTATGTCAAACCATTGCTCATCACGACTGTTACTGGATGTACTGTATATCAACAATATTAAATTTAATTGAGATAATTTGAAAAAGAAGCATTTGGGAAATCTGCTCCAGTCATCATTCACAGAAATTATGTGGCCACATCTATATCAGATACATTTTTCCTATACTGCTTTGAAAGTCAAAGTTAATCCTTTCCTTGCTGCTGTGCTTTTATTCTCTTTGGTTTATTTGCTCCTCCCAGATATTAAGATTTTTATTCTCCTCTTATATTGCATAATCCTTTAAGAACATTGACTATTATTCTTCTGGCTTTTCATGTTACTTACTTGATTTTCTGCTATTTTCTGTCCCATTTTCCAAACCCTACAAAATTAGCCTACAGAAGAGAAGACTCAGGGGAGATCTCACCAGTGTATATAAATATCAGAAGTAAGGGTACAAAGAAGACGGTGCCAGGCTCTTTTCAGTGGTGCCCAGTGACAGGAAAAGAGCCAATGAAAACTGAAACATGTCTGAACATCAGGAAACACTTTTTTGTACTGTGAGCACTAGCACCGGTTGCCCAGAGAGGTTATGGATTCTCCATCCTTGGAGATAATCCAAATCCATTTGGACATGGTCCTGGGCAACCTGCTGTAGGTGGCCCCACTTGAACAGCAGGGTTAGACAAGATGACCTCTAGAGGGTCCCTTCCAACCTCAACTGTTCTGCGATTCTGTGAAAAAAGGATTAGACCTAATATCAAATGGGCTTTTTTGGCTCAAACCTACGTTTTCCTTTTCTAGTTCTTAGACTTACGCAGTGTGTAATACACATGCACGCTTACAATCAGCAAGCAGCTCTACTGTTTGAGGAAAGTATCCGTCCTAGCTATGATTGTATCTTTGCAAAATGATGTTTTGTTTCTCAGTATATCTGAGAATACACAAATTTCCTTCATGAATGGGTTGTCCTGTATTTGCTGCAGTTAGAAACTGAGCTAGATCTATCCTCAGCCCGTTCTGATTTCTGTAGTTCTTCTACCAGCAAATTGAGGCCTAGGGTTTAAGCTATATTAAAAATAAATTTTTCAGACCTATAGTTTTCTGGTTGCTTTCCTATGGGGGAAGGAAGAAAAAGGGAGATCTTCAAAATGTAAATGAGGTGCTACATACCTGAAAATTACTGCAAACACTATGTGTAAGGTGAGAACATCATTCTAAGATTGGCTGAAGTATTACAGGAGGAACCTAACTGATTTTTGAGCTCTTCTAGTCCAGGTGTTCATGGGCAATCTCCTCTGTCCTATACCTCTAGCTTCCTGTTTATGTCTAAATTCCCCTGAAACTGTTCTCCAGAAGTGTTGAGGGTTATTTTATCTTTGTATTTGGGGTCAGGTAGGACTCCTATCAGCACAGGGTACTGACAGGCATACAGAGCCTTCACACACTCTCAATCATTGCATAGTACCCAGTAAATATCTTGCAGTCTTATCCCTATATAATTAGATTTACTGTTGCATATTACCCAGTCTGGTTTCTTTCCAGCTTTCCTTCATGTTTGGGAAAAGGGAAGTAACCTTATATATTACCAGGTTAATGGTACCATCTGAGGAAGTGATTTGAAATGTTCATAATTCTGAACTTCACCAAATTACTTTCTCAATAAGACACTGGTTATAATACCATCTGCTGCACCACATTGCATTAATATGCTTAGAGCTAAATCCTCCTTGTCTTAGCCTCACAAGTAATCCCATTTAAATCAATTTGTTCCTAAATCTTATAACCACAAGGAGTTGTGGTACTCTGCAGGATCACCTTCAGGGGTCACAGGACACACGACAGCAGTCTCTGCAGATAACATATTAAATAACACTGCAAGCAGTACTGCAGTTTGACCTCTGCTTCACGCCTGGTGATTTTTGTCTGTGGAGGCTCAAATGTTCTGTATGAATTTGTAAATTTTTTCACTTACACCAATGGAGCCTTTAATGACCCCCCTGAAACAGCTGAACAGTATGATAGGGGAAGATAAAATAAACCCTTCAACAGAAAATCAGCTTTAATTGTTCCTTACTCTTCCGGCCTATGCCTACAGCAAATGCTCTGGCCAGTGCAAATTCTTTCTTCCCCAAGAGTGGTTGGATTTTGGATTTTCCTGCAGAAGTGTTTTTTCATAAATTGTTTTGAAGTCTTGCAGCATCACCATTCTGTGAAACTGAGGAAAAATATCTTTTTCAAAAAATATATTTTCCTTAACTTACAAAAAGTATCAGCAGGATGTGAGAGTTTGGAACCAGTAAAAGGAGTTATTGTTTTCTCTTGAGAGTTGAGATACTTTCTTTAGAGCAGTGTTGTAAACTCACTTTCTAACTAGCAGTAATCCCAAGGGATTATCTTTCGACTGGTGGGGGGATGGGGCAGGATGTCAGCAAATCCTCGAGGACTTTTCTCCTTTTCTATCTTGATTAATTACAGACAGGAAGAGGCAGAAGAGGATTCACTTCTTCCAAAGTTAAAGGATGTTTCCACAGTGGCTGCCTTGTAACAACTCAGCAGGAGATAAGTGTTCCTGAGCTGCAACTTTATTGTACTGAGACCATGTAAAATATTTACCAATTTTGTTTTGCCCCATTTCCCATCTTTCTTTGTCTCTCTCTGCTGTTCCCATTTTAGTTGGTAAGATGAATCTTTTGCTCCTTGTCTGTCTCTGTGTGTCTATTAAGACAAATAGGAGAGGTGTTGCTGGTTTTATATGCTCATAAAACACAAGGCTTTAAACCAGGTGGAAAAGACAGTTCAGGCTTTTTCCTATGTCCTATGTCCTATGTTCTGAGTTTCAGGGATTGAAGCAAAGAGGTGCTTGAGATAACAGTGTTTATGTATGTAAATACACACATTTAAATTTTTTAAGGGATCTCAGAAGACTTTGGCAAAAACTCCCCGTGAATTCTGGAGGGATTTCATTCCAAATTTTTCTTAGTGTGTATGGAAAATCCATCTGTAATTATGTGGTTTTTGCCATTGGGTTGAAAAATGAAAGACACAAGAAGAACACCCCAGAACAGAAGGAACTGATCCAGACTGTGGTCCTGGAGGGGTTAATAGCATAGTTTGCTGAAGCTGTTGCAGCTGAGATAGGAAAGAGAGGCAGCATGCATCCTCGAATGCCCCAGCTGTGTGAAGGAGGCTGGCCACAATCTGTGAACATAGGCAAGAATCCCTGCTGTGCTCTTGAAAAAGGTACATCTGTGGGTCAAGGCAAATTCTGCTAGCACAAGTTCTTCATTAATGTAAGCCAGTGCTGTAGATAAAACATTGCTGTAATGTGAGTCAGCTTTTCCTGTAAGGTGGGAACAGCGGGAAGAAAGCAAGAAGTTGTTTCCACAAGCACCTAAGGCACCTTCTCTCCAAACTCCTTCTCCTCTCTTCCTATGCGTTTTGTGTGCTTGTATCTAGTCTGTATTCTGTGATTTCAGAAGGCACAGTCTAGAAGCATCTTGCCACGGAGAATATGTTTTCGGATGGCTGCAGGGATTCCTGGCACTTGTCAGGCTGCTGTGAGAAGTTCTTAAATAAGTAGAACAGTTAACAATGCTTTCCTAAGGCAACTGCCCCTAGTCACCTCCTAATTCTAAAGAAGCCTTCCTTTTGTTGCCACTTTTTGTGCATGAATTCACGCACAGTCATGTGTGCTGGTGCAGATGAACAGCAGTGACATTTTATCTCCCGGCCACGCTGGTGATGCCTTGTGTGGGAGTTACTCATGTGGAATGGTAGTTTACGTAATCTCCCCATCTCTGCCCATGGGAAGGGAGAAGGAAAGGAATAAGACCAGGAGGAATAGAAGAGATTAATGAATAGTGTGATGAGTCCAGGTTTTGGCTGTCACTTAAAGTGACAGCATCTTCTTAATGCAGTACCAGCAACAACCAGCAAGAAATAGTGAAAGAGGCTCTTACTTGTATTCACTTGTGCTGCAAAATCATCTTTTATTGCTTTAATAAAACGTCGAATTTATTTTTCAGTTGTCAATCACTTTAACTTGAATAGTCCATGAGATTATTAGAACTGTTTGTCTTCAGTTTTGTTCTGTATAATTTCACTAATTTTGTAACAGATCTGGGTGATGCCTGTGGAAAGGTCATTGTATCTCTGTTCAGTGACTTACTTATTCACTAAAGTATCCCCACAGATACCAACTTCTAATTAATCTTCAGTTCTTTCAGCTGGTTTTACAAGCTCTAATTGTGACTGTGCCAGAACTGTGCTTGGACATCAACCTGCAACATTGCCCTAACTTTCTGAAATTTCATCACCCATTTTTCCTTCTATTTTTGCTGGTCTACGCTTAGCTGGATGAACAGTTTAATAATTTTTTTCTGTTCAACTGGATTTCCTTTTTCAAACCTTCTCATGTGAAATTTCTGTCTGAGACAGTGCTCAGGTATCAAAGTCAGTTGAATATGTCATGGGTTTGTCGTGTGTTTTATGGACTTGCATTATATGGAGTATTCATCCAAGGATTCAATGACTTCTGTCAACACCCACAACACTCCCAATACTGATGGCAGCCTTGTACTGACATGTGTCCTTGTGTTAAAATCCTAATTAGAAATGCAGCCTCACCTTTTAATAACGCAATTGAAGGAATACAAATAACTCGCCGATATAAAACTCACCACAGCTTTGGCAGCAGAATGAGAATTGCAGGCAGATGTGATGACAGGATAACTTTCAGATCACAGTAAGATTATCTTGCAGCAAAATAAACTACAGTAAAAGCCATGGGATCTGAGAAATTAAATAATGATTTCTTGCAGGATTAAGAGCAGTTTGCATGGGATAGCGGTAAATTCAACACAGCTTTTGATCAGGCAGAATGAATAAGTGCTGCTAACGTAATTCTCGAGTAATTAACTCTTAAGTAATTCAGAGTTTAAAGCAAATGCTTTGCTTTCTATTGAAACTGAAAGTAAGAACAAATATATCTAACACATCTAGTGTTCCTTACAGGATAGTACCACCACTTTGATCAAAAGCATTTGCTTATGGAGAGCAAAAGAACTATATATATGCATAAAAATGATCCTTCCACAGTGTGTCCTGATTCTACTTTGTGCCAACATCTCCTGTCAGTCAAAGATTTCAGGAATTCCTTTATCGGGAACCCTCTGAAATTTATCTTTGCATTGTTGCACACCATTTGATAGGTCTGTTCAAATACAAGCTTTTAAACCACTGGCATTTATCTGTATGTTACAGAAAAGTATGACACAATGGAGTCATCTTGCCATTGAGGAGTAGAACCAGTTCTCAGATCTGGTTCTGTTGTGGACTTGTCAGGTCAAGATTACAAAAGCCAGTCTTTCTGTGCCTTTTATCCTTAGTAAAATGGGGATACAGATACTTTTGGTATTTGTCTTCATTGTTTTGGGATGTAGCATGCTTAACAATGTGATTTTCATTGGCAGCTATAACATTACTGTCACAGAAACAAAAAGTAGTTGAAAATCCCATCATGATACAGTACTAGACTTTCTCCTCCCTGTCTCCCTCTAGATATTTAGAGTGTGGGATATACAGACCCTTTCACTGCTGCAAGTCTTTCATGATGATCAAGGGAGTCCTGGAGAGATGGAGACCTTTGCCATGGTATTTGACAATGATCATGGCACGCTTATCACTGGTATGTTACTGCAGCTGATGTGTGAGATCATGTCCCTTCTCCTAGAATGCAATTATGTTTGTGATTACATACAACTGAAGTTGCATACAGGAATAATATATGTGAGATGTACAGAATACTGGGAGGTAAGGGTATTTGTACATCATGACCATTTTAATGTGGGTCATATATGGTGCTAATTTTGATATAGAAATACGCAAAATATATGCAGCATTAACAGCAGGAACCTGAGGAAGTGAGAAAAGCTTCTCTGAAGGCAAGGTGAGCCCTGCTTAAAAAAATTAAACTACAGATACTGTTCTGTAGCCTTGTAATTTCTTCAGAGCTACTAAGATGCTGATCTTCCCCTGCCTATTTCTGTAATATCCTCTTCCCAGTCGGAGATCAAAGCAGCAAAGGATACTCTGTGTGGAGCCCTCACAAGTGTATTCAAGCAGTGTATTCAGTAGCTACAGAAAGCCTCACAATCTGTGGTGTCAACAGATGCACGGTTCAATTGGTCAGGAACAAAATGTTGTGGGAACTCATCCTAAGGCTTCTGGGCTCTGTTTCCTGACTCTCTAACAGGGGGCCTTGAACTTCCGAGGGATCAGAGCTTTGCAGGTGTCACAAAGGATGTTAGCCTTCTGTATCTAAAGGCAGAGACTCTGGAAACTGGCTGGGTTTGTCTGCCACAGAGACCTAGACACTTAAAAAAAAAACAACTTTGACCCTGTTTTGGGGCTATAGAGGCCTGGAACATACCAAGCAAATAAGGTCACAGTCTTTGGAGACAGCTTTTTCCGTCCTTGGATTAGGAACCAAGGCACAAATCTTCTCAAATCTGAGAAGATGAATGTGAGACACTGTGTTTTCAGTGACCTGACAATTTCTGATGAATCTTTGTGCAAATAATCTTATTTTAGAAGCCTAAATATATACATTGGACTAGACATCACAAACTGTTTTTCTTATTTAGGCATTTGGTAAGCACTGCAAAGCTTAAGAAACTTGAGCTTCTAGTCTTATTTTAAAAATGCCCAGAATAATAATCAATCAGTCTAATTTTAAAAGATTTTTAAGCACTTAAGGATACAGATACACTCTTCAGTTCAAATTTAAGTTAGTGAGATTTTCAAGGCTTACCAATGTAGAGATTTTACATTGATAAATCCTTGACAAAATGAGATACTTTGCCTTTATAAATAATGATTGGAGCAGTGCCTAAATATATGTAAAAATCTGGTCCTGGACCCTGTTAATGATTCCATTAAAAGGCTAAGCGAATGTCTCCTTGCCCCTGGAGAGGGCAGGAGACTGAGGTTAAATGTGGGTGAATTAATTCTCCTTGCTGTGTCTCGAGGAGACTTTCAGTTGTTCACTATCATCCATACATCATGGCTCACCTTCATGCTTCATTTGAATAATGCCATAGCGTTCCTTCTTTGCCTTTTCCAAGCTGCTGGCCTCTATGCCTGAACTTACACCAAGTATTAGGCAATTTCATCCTTCGCTGCATACGGACTGCTGACTGCTGCTCCTCTGCTGGTAGAACCATAGTAATGCCAGAACTGCAGTAGGAGGCTGCATGTGTAGTCTGGCATGTGAGACTGCATTGTAGAAACCTTGTCCTTTCTTTTGTCTTGTCGTCTCCATCTATCTTTGAAACCCTTCTGAACCGAGAGCACTGAAATGTGTCTGGAAAACACCACTCAGACCTGCAGTGCCGTATAAAGGAAGGTACTGAAAAGACATCATAATTGCCTGCTTTATTTAATTGCTTTATCTCTAAGAAAGCAGGCATCAGAATTTATTTTAGTGTTATATCTGCCAATTAGAGTTTTATTTATTTGGGTTCATTCCATTATACGCCAACCCACTCTGAGACTGGAGTATTTATGAATTCTAATGATTTGGAGTCAGGGTATCAATCCCCTCAAAGGTGGGCAGGTGGTTCTTTAAGGCAGGTAAACACTTAGCCATTGTTTAACTGGTGCTGTGTGGGGAGTATGTGTGAATGTTTTCTGGTTTAGGGAACAGATTCTCAAGTGAACCCTATGGTTTACATAAAATCATTTTTGTATCCAAGGAAAGTAACTGATACTATACGTGAAATGTGTATATTCTCACTCCTCTCACCCTGTGCAGGTTCAACAGTCATTAATATTTATCCGCTTACTTATATGATACAAAATACAAGACAGGTGCCACAGACACATGAGAAAAGCATCAACGTTCTGGTTTACAACAGGGCTTTTCGCCAGATTCTCACTATCTGCTCTGAGTCAATACTGAAGGTGAGTGTCTGTTGTCGCCATTTAAACTGAAAAAGAAAAGTCTCAGCTTTTTCTATCACTAATAAGTTACCGGGCAATTAGATAAGCAGTTAGTGTTTATTATTCAAAATGTTGCTTTTGTGGCTGCTTTTGTGGCTACTTTTGTGCTCAAATTATCCAAGGAGGCAGTAGCCATGATGAGTAAACTATTT
>NW_010415626.1:41881-57455 GCF_000710305.1 Buceros rhinoceros silvestris
AGCATTACTTTTCTCAGACAAATACTTCCCTGACCCGCGCTGACGTAATTACACCGCAAGCACCGGGTAGATTGAGTAAGGCGTCAGAGGTACTGGAATTAGCTGTAATTTTATCTCCTTTGACCGGACAGGTACTCTTCACATGTTCCTGCAATGGATTCTTGCAAGTACAGCCATAGTAGTGAAAGTCCATTGACTATTTAGTAGCCAAAGTAAAATTTTAACTGCCATGATGTCAAACTGTCTATCCAATCAACAATTCGTGCAAGTATAACTATCATTCATCAGTTCAGAACGCATATCTGATAAGCTTCTCTTTAAAGTTTAGAAGTGCTTCAATCCCCGTCAGTAGAACACAAATGTGAATATACTTCAGACATTCTATGGATTGATAAAATCACGAGAAAAGTAACTTTGTAAAAACAGGACTCTGTAAAAGATTCTGCTCTCAGATAAAAAGATTCCTTCACTGAAATTGAAAGTTTCATTGGCACATAGAGTGTATCTAAACTATAAAATGTGACTTTTTATCCTTCTGGTTTGGGTTTTTTGTTTTCTTTTTTGTCTGATCTGCTTCTATTCGGCTAGCAGTTCTGGAGCCAATTTGCTGACCTGCTGTAGATTGTTTTCTCATTCAAATAGTTTCCTAGAACTATGTTGTACTGAGCCTTAAGGATTTCAAGTCATATGGTGAGGAAGAAGTGTTGACTATAATAGCCAGTTAACAAGAAAAATAAAGTGATGGAGATCACTTTTATCACTTTTTATCACAGCTCAGTGTTGAAACATTAATGAAAAGATTAAACTTGCCTGTTGACTTTACTATTTGCATTTGAACCATTAAAAAATAGTTGCCATGCAAGTGTCAGTAAACACACAAATGAATAAAATTAATTATTTGTGGGGTAATTAACAGTGTGACAATGATCATCAGAGGTACAGAGGACCTGCGGTTTTCATCAACTGTTGATGGTGTTAGATGGCCAGATTTGTAGGGAGAGGGAGCATCTGTTATTGGGCCAGCTGGTGATGCATGTCATTCCTGTGGAGAAAGGCTTGTTTGTGTAAAGGTTTCTTCACTTTATACTCTCAGTAAAGATGTTAGACCACCATAGCTACAACACCATTATAATTGCAAGATAGTTTTGGGCACTTGGTGCTGCAGAAAATCAGAAAACACATACGACATGAGCAGCTACTTCAAAAATCCAGTTGCATCTGAGCTATCCCACTAGCATGACTAAATTTTGTACTGGTACTTCACTAGAAGCCATTGCTTAAATTCCCAAAAGAATTAGAAAGTGATCAGACATAGTTGTTCCTATATTTTTGGATCAAAATTTTTTGGATTAAAAGCCTCATTTTGATATTTAGCATAGAAATTATAGCTCAGATAATTCTTTCTAGTTAGATTTCTTTGCTTTTGTCCTGTAAAAACTCATTATATTTAACAACAATCTCTCTGACTTAACCTTACATACTAAATAGAGCCTCCGCTTGCCAGAATGGCTTCTCTAGGGCAAGGGACATTTTCAGGGAAATTACACTAGTATTTCAGTAAAAGAACATAGCAGTGTGCTGTTGTAACAGAGAACCTATTTCTTGGGATGTAAAAATTTGCTCTTGAAAGTATTCGTCTTTCTTCAATTACACTAGAACACATTGTGTTATGAGTTTTAGAGGATGTAGCACAAATAATTACTATCTTATTTTTTTCAGGTTTGGGACGTAGAAACAGGATATCAAATATACCAGATCGAAGATGCACATGGTCTGAATACCGAAGTGACCTGTGCAGCCATTGAAATAAATGGTTTTTATCTTGCTACTGGGGCATGTGATGGTAAAGCAATTAAATCATCATCACATTTTTATTACATTTATTTAAAATTACGTATTTACATGAGTAGACAGATCTCTTTGCCTTGACTGTCTCAGTGACAGAATAATGATTTTCCACTTTCTTCCAAGGTGGGAGGAAGTATGCACAGAAAGGATTGCACAGCTATCAGTCCGGGGAAGAGGGGAGCAGGTGGCGAGTGTCTTGGTTAGGTCATTCTTAGAAAGGTGATTTTTGGCTGCTTAGGCTCTAGTACTTTGCTAGCCTATTACTATCTGGAACACTATCTTCAAAGCTCTTGGTTTGGAAAGATGTTTCCTTATAGGGTTTAGGACCTAGATCTGTAACTAAATGTCTGCAGATGGAGAACAATAGTTTTTCAATTTTGTAGTATTAAGCTCAATTTTATAGTGTCTGCAGGCACTGAACACTAGAATAACTATATCTACAAGTCTCCTGAATTTTTCACGTGTGTTATTTAGGGTGCATAGCTTTAGGTAATACGACAAAACCTCTCCAATATTCAAGCACTACAGAAAATTCTGCAGCAAACTTTAATAACTTTGTAATCTGTTAACATGACTGAATAATTCTGGTCACATTCAAATGTTCAAGAGTACACACCTGAAGTATTAACATATGTGAAATATATGAAAGCTGCCTCACGCAAAGAGGAGATGGCTTTTCAACACAACATACTGGCTAATGTTTCTTGTTCACACGAGAGAGCAGTGTCTGCACCCTTTATGGACCTTAGGGGCATGACAGAAAGTGAATGCTATCAAATCTTACAGAAGTGAAGTCGTATGTAATAACTGCTTCACTTAAGATAATGTTGTAGCTTCTACTCCCTATTAGCTCCCTGTGACAAGTCCAGCAAACAGGTCCCTCTGCTCCTTGCTGTAGCCCAGAACCTGAAGTCTTCTGCCTGACACCCCACACTCTGCTTGCTCTCTGATGATGTTAGTCCAGAAACAGAAGTAGGATAGACAGTGGTCTTTTACCTTATGCTGCAGCATAAAAGAGTCATGCAAAAAAGATGGAAAAATGGCGGGGCTAGTGGTGAAGATGTTTTCTGGTAAGTTAGGTGTCCCTAAGGGTGCTTTCCTAGCGAACGCACACACTGTTACTGCTTTTGAGAGACCAGTGACCTAGCTCTAAACCTTCAGTTGGATTTTCTGCTCCTTTCTCTGTTTGATCCAGTTCATTTCTGACTTTGAAGCACAGGTTATTGCTGAAATATCATTCCTTTTTTGTATCTCTTTCTCATCTGTGTGTAGGAACTGTGAAAATTTGGGAGTTTGATAGTGGGCAGGAAGTTAAAGCCTTGCCTTTGGCCCAGCACAGGAAAGATGAGTGTCACCTGCTGAAGATGGTTTATCTGAAGGCTAATGAGAGTCAACATGAACTTCTTGTTTTGGAGTGGAGTGGGAAGATAAAAATCATTCAGGTTTTTCAAATATACTTTTTTTTTCCTAGTTTAATTTGGTAGCTCCTAATTTTTGAGGTAAAATAGGATTTTTTCATTAATTAGTAGATAAACTTTTAGAAACTGTCACAGAACAATCCAGTTCCTGCACATCATCAAATTAGCTTTCTGCCTTTCTGTCTGTTACTATGTTCATTAGTCCATTGCTGATTTTCAACATTCCGATCATTTCTTTCCTTGCGTTTGCTCTTCTGTTTGTCATTGAGGTTTCAGTAGTTATGGATCCTTTAAGATAAAAGGATTTTACAATATTGCTATTGCTATTATAGAGAGTGTTTTCCCTGTTTAAAGAGCTTCTAGTTCATCAGCAGCTGAGATTGCCCAGAAGTGTTCCTGCAAATCCTGTTTATGTACACAGCCCCACCAGGCGGGGGTCCTGCTTTCTAGCAGCACCTCAGACCTAGGGCCGTGTTCCCGTGAGGTAGCTGTACCTTTTCCTCCATCACTGCTGCCTGTCAGCTTTAGTGCACTCCTTGGGCAGTGGAAGACACAGCATCACCTTCTTGGGTTCCGGATACCTGTCCGTTGTAGAGATCACTCTCCCAGGTCAGCAGCTGAGCCCTCAGACTCAATTTGCTGACCCATCCCAGTAATTTGTATGCCATAGAGGCTCCATTTAATATTTACTAATAGGAAGTTCCCACGACTGAGGATACAGTTTCACTAACCTCAGAGCCCCCAGGCCTCAGAGCTCTTCAGCTGTAACGTGATATTCCTCTTGCTATATTTTCCCTCTATGGAGGGTAAGTAACCATGGTATTATCCTTCAAAAAACCTCAATATCAGAGATTCTGGATAAAAGATTTTTATTTTCCTAAAATTGCTAGATAAAGACAGTGGCTGCTTAAGGACAAAATAACAAGAGAGCAACGAATCAGATTGACTTGCTTGCCTTGATTTTGAGAGTGTACTCTGTGTTCCCTCCAACTAAAATTAACAGGATGCACTTGGAGCTCACAATAATTGTGGTTTAATTTTTCAGAAAAAAACATGTTTCTGGAGAATTTTCTTCCTCAGATTGGAATGTTTTGCTTGGGAGAAAAAAATCTCCTTCTGAAACTGTAATCCACTATGTGCAAGGGAACAAAGGTCGTGGGGAGAAGTAATAAGTTTTACTAGACTAATGATACATTTAGGGGAAAAAAACATACCAGCTCTCATCTTGGCAAATAATTTATTACTTTTAAGCCTCTTGCTAATAAAAAGTCGGGTTTGCTTTTGATATTCAGATTTTTCTGGATACTATGTCACATCAAATGTGCCCCAGTGTTATTACTGAAATTGTTAAATCACTCATGGAATGTAAATGTATTCCTTGACAAACAGGTTGTGAGGAGTTGAATCTCCTCCAAGTCTTTATGAATCTAAGTACATTAATAGTTTCACGTAATTGCCTAATTACTTTTTAATATAAATGATTCAGTGATAATACGAAATACATGTCACTATTGTTATCTTTTTAAGAGGCTCCGAATATAACAGTAAGACAAACTTGTGTAGCACCTCAGAACCAGTCCATCCTTTGCAGGAATCTGCTATAGATCTCTCGATTTTTAGTCCTTCCCCAAGGTATTTCTTGTTTGATACACTTAATATCATAAGATTTACTAACATCTTAATCATTGCTTCATTCTGGAGATCAAGACAGAATATGAAAACAGTAGAAAAACTAAGGAGCAATTTTCAGTAACACATCCCAAAATGGACAGAAATATCTAAATTAAAGGAGAAACTAGATAACAAAGTGAATTTGTTATAGTATCAATGTAAGTCCCAGTAGCCTCTAGGCACCTCTAGCGGGGTGGAATGTATGACTCAGGGCCGTGGCTGAACTGTGGCTGCTTCTCACACAGCTGGAACAACCACCAATTTTGCTGATATAGAAGATATGAATCAGAGACTAGCAATGTTAACAAAATAAGCAGCTGTAACTGAAGAGACAACTTACTCTAAGGGAGTAGTTAAACAGAATAAAATCAAAAGCTCTGAACTTCACAGCTGGACAGCTTCTAATGTAAGAGCAGGTGATTTAAAGTGAGATGGAATATCTCTGGCTGGCACTTCTAGTTTGCAGAGTAGGCGTATGCTAGGTGATACCTGTAATAGTTTTTGTAGCTTGGCTCAGAAAACAAGCTTTTGGCCCACACTTGCTGATAATTTTCTTATGAATGGATAAATGCTTTCCTTTCTCTTTCATTAAGTCAGTTATTTTAATAGGGTAACTCGGTTCAGACATATCTATATGTCACATGGGTGCTTCCCGAGGTAGTGTCATTTCCACGAAGGAATCCAGTTGTGTCTCTGTCACTGAAGCCTGACACCTTACAAACACATGCTTTTTTTCCGGATATTCTGCTGTCTGACACCAGTTCTCTGAGGAACAATACAGAGGTGAGAAACACTTCAAAGTTCCACATCATTTAGAGAAGATTAGAAAATAAACTGTTTACTGTGCCCTCAAAGATTTAATATTTTAACAACAGGGTAACAACCAAAGTAGTCCAAACTCTTCAGTACACTGAAGGTCTAAAACAAATCATGTAAGAAAGTGATTGTTTTTGAGGGTTTTATCTACCTAATAATCCATTGCATGGTTGTTGCCATGATGAAGCAGCTGCTCTGAAAACGAACTTCACATTCCTGTACAAAATAGTAAGCTGAGGTTCTTGTATAAAGTCTCTAGAAATGCTATTCATTACCATAGGAAGACTGAACTTCAGTAATAGTGGCATATAAAGATCAAGCTGGGTGTTAAATTGATTCCCTTTTCTCTTCTTATTGCTTTGGTCAAATTTATGTTTCAATTGTTGACCAGTTTAACTTGAATAGTCCACGAGACCTAAGTTTTGTTTTTCATAATTTCACTAACTCTGTAACAGGATCTGGATGATGTTTATGGAAAGGTTATTATATCTCTGTTCACCGACTTATTGCTTTAACCTGATCAGAGTATCTCTATAGATAGCTACTTCTGATTAATCTTCAGTTCTTACAGCTGTTTTTACATGCTCTATTTGCAGCTGTGCTGTAGATCGCAGTCGGGTTGGCAGGTGGAGGCCCTTGCCCTCTGCAGCAGGGAATCTTTCAGTACAACAGTACAATCACTCCCTGTTTACATGTAGTGCTTCTTGTGTAGCTCAAATACAATACTCTTAGAACAGCATTCAATGTGCAGTTGTAAACATTATCAATGTAGGCATCTTGTTAAATCAAGTGAAAATATTTCACTCTCTAGTGTCCACATTGTTCCTACTCAAAATTTGTTTTTTAATGTTCTTTGTAGAATTCTGTACCTTCTGTGGAAATAAAGTGTTTTGATGTTTTAAAAGTAGAAGGATGCAGTTTGATAGCTACAGGAAGTGCAAACGGTGCAATAATTTTGTGGGATTTTGAATCTGCCTCTGTGCGACGCCTGTAAGTATTGCTTTCATGGAGGCATTTTGATCTCCAGTATTTCATAAGAACTTTTCAGATGGCACACTGGACATTCTAAGATACCCAGCTGCAAAGGGTGATGGACAAGCAGGAGTTAAAGCAGCAATTTATGTGGGCCCCCCGCCTCCCTGTCACTTCAAATTACTTTGCTAGCTAGTCCTGACATTGCAAGTAGGAGAAGCGATCAAGAGAAAGTTGTTTGGGGAAGGGAAAATGTAATTAAGAACAGTTCTGTAACATAACATAACACTGCACTGCCACTGAAGGAAACTCTTGCTATGTAAGTCACTCTGTTAGAGGCTGATACTGAGCTGTAGAAACCTCCTTATTTTGGAAGTTTCATGTTTGGGAGGACATCTGGAAATAATGCTACTTCAGAGGACAATGTCAGATGTTCCACATTGCCAGTGTCAAATCAGAATAATTTTCTATACCTAGAAGACCAGAAGTCACGTTCAACAAGGTGAAATCTGAAGTGATTTTGGAGGTTTGGGAGTAAAACCTTTTCACAGAAAGTGGCAAACAGTAAGCATAGGATGGTTCCAGATATTCTCACATGGTTTAAGCTGCTACATCAGGAAAGTGAACAATGATAACATGTCTGGTAAGACTGAGTGGAGCAGCACGGCAGTATTTCTGTGTTGGTGAGGGAATATGCCTTTTAAGGCCATACAATGTCAATTTTAACTATTCTACCCAATAGTTTCACAGCATCCTTCATGTGTAAAATGGGCATGTTTGTGAGAAAGTGAACTGAGTTTTTCTGTACAATGGGAAATAATCAAAACTTTACTGCAGTTCTTGCTCTGGTTCTTCCTTTGCTTTTGCCTCCCCCTCATATATGTGAGGGAGCCAATTCACGTGGATACACGGAAAACAGGAAAGTCAGTGCTTTGTGAGTAGAGTATTTTATGCAGGGTTCACAGGACTAGTTTGAATACCAGGAACAAGATACATGTCTAACATTCACTTAGGTAATTAAGTTCAACTTACGTTACTTTACTTTTCTCTTAAATACTAATTCTCAAGAAAATACCTGGATGAAGGAAATGCTCATCATTCCATCAGGTTCCTGTTTTTCCTGGCATTCTGAACCTACTCTTCACTGACATTAAGCCATCATAACTAATCAACTGATTCTGAAAAAACGTGTCTAGAACTTTTAGGTGACATGCATTCTGGGAAATGAAATGTTTAAATTTTTATATTACAAATAAAGCCTCCTTTTTCTGGGAACAACAGGCAGCCTATCTGACATATCCTGTGCAAACATCTTTATTCTCAGGTGTAAAATTAATGAAGATAGCCAGGCTTCAGTTCTTCAAGCATCTGGAGTCAATGCCGTGTTATTCCTTGTACATAGTGCTTTCTCTTCCAGGTAACTGTGTGCATTTTATCTTCCTCCTGGACAGGCTCAGTCATTTGGAATTTTGTTGTGGTAAACTGACTTAACGTTTGCCCAAGAAAACCGATTTAAATTGAGATTTTCTTTGTATTTAACGTATCCAAGTTCAGAGAGTTAATTAGCTTTCCCGTCCTTAAACTTTTGTAATGCTTATCAATCCATATTATATGTGCTTTTTTTACTACTCCACTAAGCTATCCTTTTGTCCTCTAAATGATCTCATAAGTCTCAATTCTGTTGAAGAACTCAACAGCTTTTCTCACATACCACCTTTCCTATGTACTGGACCTTCTTTGATTCTTATCTCTCTGAAATAACTCTGTGGGGCAGCAGGCTTTTTATTTTAAACCTGACACAATACTCATGCTGTTAGATATTCTCAGCAAACAAAGAGAGAGGCAAGCTCATAGAAGCATGCAGCCTCACGTTTCATCTTAAACCTGAAGCTGACACATGTTGGTAGTGTTGGATGAAGAACAGAATTTTTGCCAAACATGCTCATTTTGCATTGCACCTGTAAATAACTTCAGAAGTGCTTGTCTTCCAATGGGTATGCAAAGGCAATGGTAGCCAAAATGACTCAGAACCGTTTAATACTTATGTGGCTTTAAGGTCTTAAAATGATCAGGCAGCTTTTTTGCTTTCCTGATTCATAAGGATGCTTTCTGTTGCTTTTGTGGTCTAATGTACGTTTATTACACCCCTAAATATACCAGTACCACTTAACTGCACATAAATTTGCCTGTTGACATTACAGCATAATGATTATTTTAAGAAATCCTAACTAAATTAAAAATGTGGTGATTACAATTCACAAATAGAATTTTTTATAAATCAGGAAAAGTTCTCACAATGCTTAAGCAGGAAGACCCTACAATGACTTTGAACCAGGCTTAGATTGTTTTATATGCACTGGGAAGGTACTGGGATGGATTTGACTGTGACCATATACACATAAAATATTCAAGAATGCCAGCAAGATTGTAAAATCAAACACTGAAAAAATTAGAGAGTCATGACCACCTGTGCAAATTTAAGTGGGCTACCCCAGCTGCATGCTTTCTACGTGGGTTTTACCTTATCCCAGTTATTCAAATACTCTGTCAAAAACCGAGCAGCTGTGACATTGATCTAAGTTACGTGGCAAGAACCTCTCATTAGTGCAGCGAGAACTTTTCTTGACTCAGAAATGCAAACATTGAAGACCACATCCGAAGTTTTTCCTGAGTTTCTTTCACAGAATCCCATTTCTGAGAATTCTTTTAACAGATTGAAGTAAGTTTCTACAACTAATTGAAAACTATTTGTAGAGCAAGGCAAAGAGTAAAATGAAAGGGAGAAAGCCACTGGCATGCACTGAACTTTTTCCCTTCACTTGTGGAGAATGAACACCAGTGTTCATTTTTATTCACTATGGCTTTAATTTGCTTAAAACTCCTGACAGGAGAGGCTGGCTGTGTAATATGCAAATATTGCCTAGTTACTTGGATAAATTTCTAAAACACCAACAACCCTTAGTCTGATCAGTCTAATGAATTCGGGCACTGTTTTATTATGCTTTATTCCACTGGATGATGTTGATTTCCAGATAGCAAAAGTATCTTCAAAAATGTCAGTGATCCCCAAGAATTTCTTTCGCACAGGAACATTAGTTCTCTGCCCTCTACTACTGCTGCTGCGAGGAGTGATAACAGTGCCATTACAGATTCCAAGAGCAGTTCTCTGAACCAACATAAGGTAGGTACACCATGCACAAAACTAAATATCAAGAATTACAGAGAAATTAACTTTGTTCACCTAAACTGAATGAGGTGGGGAATTAAGAATACATTCTGTCAGGCAGCTGGCTCTGTGATACATGGAATAGCTGACTATCAAAGTGTTTGTCAGATGCTTATCACTAGCAATTCTGACTTTCAAATGGGGTTACAGAAGAACTCAAAGAAGAAAGCAAAATAGCAAGTCATGAAGTACTTGAGTAAAAGTGGAACCACATCTGCACTGCAGCCACACTTTCTTGGATACCTTCTTTCAAATGACAGTATGATTTTTTTTTTTTCTTAATTTACCATCAATATGCCAGTGTCTCAATCTGTATACTTTTGCTAAGGACAGCATTATGATTTTGGGGATACTTTTTGTCCTTTTGTGTCAGAAGAACATGCCATACTTGCAAAGCAACAAATAGCAGGTAGGCAAAAAGAGGAAAATCTTGCTGCCTCTCAGATTCTTTTCAACGTGTTATTTCAGCAGACCATGGTACATCTACAGATTCCCAAGTAGACGCAGGCCTAATTGTCATCCACAAACTAAAGTATGCAATATCTTGTGCTATGTAGTCATTAGAATAACAAAATGGACAGTCTGTTGCAGCTCTTAAAAAGATCCTAAAAGCCCAACACATCAACAGGAAGGATGAGATTGAAGTGGCTTGTCCTGTACGATAACTCAGATGCTCGTGGCTGCAGAATTTTTCCTGCCTTATTTGACCTGGCAATTTTTGAGACCAGTATACTGATTATTGTCATCCTTGGGGGTCCTCAGAAGCCTACACAGTAAGGCACAAATGAATGATGTGACAATTCTCATGCTGAAGATGCAGATATGAGTAAAAGTTATTGCTACTCATGCACCTTGTTCATCCTTGCTTGAGAAATACCATGACTACATGCATGTTCTGAATTAAAGTCTCTAAGTTTCATTCACATGACCGTAATTGCCTTTGTGTGTGCTAAGAAATTAATGCCATTCAGCCAAATTTAGCTTTAGCATGCTCCTAAATTGCAATAAATTTCATTTGTGATTGGTTCATCTATGATTTTGATTCTCTTCAGAGGAAACGTTTCTTGTTTTCACTTGGTGCTGTCCCAGATTGAATGGAAATTGGGGGAATATTTGAATCCTTCAACTAAGAAAAATTAACTTCTTAAAATAATTTCAACTAGAGAACTGTTCTGTAGCTACACGCAAATTCTGTTTTCTAATTCTGTTACATTTTATTCCTTGTTTTTAGGAAATTATAAAAAGTTATGAGATTAATACTCAAATAACAACAGGTACGGAAAGATGTTTTTCATTCTTTTTGTTGTTGATCCATGAGTTCTTCCCAGATTACCACAGAATTGTCAGTTTGTCTGGCAAACTGTGTTTAGAATAATTGGCACAAAATTGGTATGTGGAGAAATGTCTCCTGCTCCCTCATGATTTGCAGTTATTTTGCAAAAGCCAGGCCAGGATGCAGACTATGCAGGGGCTTAAGTGCAGAATTTGGGAATGTCAACTATACACACTTCTCTTCCACATAAATATTGGAGCAATGAATTACTGAAATGGTATAGCAAGAGCCAACCTGAGTCAAGTATGACTTGTTAGGTCCTGCATCCACTGAATGTCCATTTCACCGAGGACCTTCATGGGACTCCCCAGCATCTCCAGCTCTGGGGAAATCACAGCAGGAACTCAAAAATGTTCTCTGTGACCATCACCTTGCATTTAGCAAAAGTTTTGAACTGGAGAAGTAAGTATAGAATTCTATGATTCCAGAATTGTTAAGTGTCACTTAGTTATTAAACTTCACTTTATTGGTGAATTTATAGTAATCTCTAGAAGCCTCATGCAGAGGCTGCAGAACTGCCTCTGAGCTGTCCTGATGACCACTGTCTTACAGTCCTCCTCCACTCTCACTGGTGCTTGCAGTTTCTGTAAAATCTCTTGCTGTGCTGTAAATAAGGTTCCCCCACATATTGGAGCAGTAGTTCTGGCTGGTTTAGACAAGATCATGAAGATTGTTCTAATTTTTTTTCAGTTATCTTTTATCCATATATGTAATGTTTGCAGAGTAATGCCACCTTCATGATGGAGTTTATTTTCAAATTTACTTTTCTTTCTAGTGTTACATAATTTATGTGCATTCAAAAGCAGTACTAAAAATTATTAAGAAAATGTATATTCATTTGTGTTCCAAAGCAGAAGACACAACTAGGTGTAAGAATATCCAAAACTTGAAGACGAATGTACAGTTATCCAAAGCTGTGACAGGACGCTCACCGATACTGGCTTCTGCTCATGAACATGGCTCTATTTGCCTATGGAGTATTCAGGTAGCTATCTGAATGTCTTCGGGATGGGTCTGGACCATTGAGAAGATAATTCTACTAACCTTCAGAAACATGCTTTTTAACTAGCAATTGCAGCAGCAGATATTTTATTGCATTTTTTGGTGAATAGTTTCTTTCATGGATGCAAATTAGTTCTGCTTTAATAATCAGCAGGGAGTAATGGCAAATGGAAAACGAAGAAAGATGATTTGAAATAATTACAACAAAAATTGGCCATAAAATTCTGTGAAAGTTTAGAAGTTGATTTTTCACCCATGGCATTTACCTTCTAAAAAAGGATGATAGGCAAGGCAGAGCATCCTCCTCTCAGAAGAGAAGAAATATGTCTGGAACATATTTCTGTTTTCTGGAACATTGCAGAGGCCAGCTTGCACTAGTAGGATTACAAATCAGGAGAGAATAGTATTATAAACATGGTGTCTACAGCTATAATCAGCTTGTAAAGCCATTCGTGCAACAATAATGCCACTGGATCACCTTAGATCTGTAAGACTCTATTCCAGAAAACATGTCACTCTAAACAAAAGATACGAAGTAAATACAGCAAGAAGGGACAGTGCCATGATATGATTAGCTAATATTGGTCATTGTGGCAGACAGTGATCACAGTACATCGTCCATGTAAGGCTTTAACAGGAATCCTAGCAAAGGCAAGTCACAGGGAGAATATTTCAGAAAGATGGAAAGGTAGCTTTGCAGATGTTTTACACCAAAGTAGAGTATTATGGTGAATGTCCCCAAGGACAGTAGGTGTGGGCTTTGGTGGGTTTTGTTGTCTTTGCAGTTGATGTACTAGTGTGCTTAGATTTTTGTAGGAATATCCAAGTTCAGATGACAGTGATGTCATCCCTCATTATACGGATGACACTGTCAAAAATCTCCTTATCAGCAAGACATTCTCCCTGACCTCCTCCCAAACCTGAAGAGGCAGTAAGGGAGAAAGTCTACTGGTGCTGACTTGAAAAATAGGACAAGTTGGTGAAGGAGACTTCATGGGCCCATTTGTAGCAAGAAACATTTCAGTAGCAAATGAGATGCGTACCGAAGATATTCCACAGCAAATGAGAGATAAGTGCTGAAGTAGGGGTAAGGTACAGCTGGACTGAATTGACTGAAGAGTGAAATATCCTGTTCTTTTGATGTAGAAGAGACAGAAATCCAGAAGAATACACGCCAGCTATCTTGGTCATTCTAAGAAACCACCTTTTTAGCAGCTTTCTGAATAGATATGAGCTGAGTAATGCCGAATAGATTAAATCAATGACACTCAATTTCTGATGCATTCTCTTTTTTTTCCATGTAGATATTTTAAAGAGAAATATGTGATTATGCATTTATTTTAGGGAACATTAGTGAAAGAACTTCTGCCATTTTCAACATATTCCTCAGTTCCTCTGACAGCACTATGTACAGACATCTCCACCAAAATGCTTTTGGCAGGCAGTAAAGGTGAGTAAACATACAGGTCATTCTGCTCACGACAGTCTGTAGGACCACAAAATAGCATGCCATACATATACCAGAAAATTGGAAATAAAAGTCCAAATGCTGCCAGATTTTCTCTATCAAAACTGTAATTAAATAATTGAAAAAGGTATTTTCTAGCATGAAGGCATGTTAAAGATTAGTGTTAATAGCATTACAATTAGGATTATTTTATAAAAGAAATTACAATTTTCTTCATTCACAAGCCCTGCATATACCTTCCATTTTAATTACTGTATTAATATCAAGGGCAAAGACTACTGCTAAGAACAAGCAAAAATTTCACATCCATGGTAATAAAACTAAATAAAAACCTGCAGCTGTGGCTGTACCAAGAGCTATGATTTGGACACTGAGTGCATAGTAATGGCTTCAGCAGTACACTGCTCTACAAGGAAAGAAAGTTCTTGTGGTCTGTGCTAGCAGCTAATTGTTAGACTTCTGATTTCACACCAAATCTGGCTTCCATCTGGCAGAAAGGCCAAGAGTTTATCTGCTTGCCTGATTCTCTTCCAAACCTTCAGAATTATCCTGGAAATTTTCCTCTTCTGCACCATCATATGACATTTTTTGTCCTTCGATGCATCACTTTTCTTTTAAAATAACTATTAGAATTGTTTCCTGCCAGCTTCCTGCTCTTATGCTTCAGAAGTTGGATGGAGCAAGGCTGTTTTTCCAGTTATTTCAAAACTAAGCAGTAGCTTGATGTTGGTGCTGGAAATGAAAGGGCATTGCCACTCCCTGTTGATTCAAATGAGTTCAAGGAGGCAGCATGGATGGAACAGGATTTTAATTAGTTGTGGAAGAGTATCCACCTTATTACCTATTCATCTCATACTTTCCCTTTGTCCTTTTGTGTTTGTGACACTGTGTAGTTGCTTTTTAATGCCTTTGCGCCCTTCTCTTATCTGCAGTGCTGCTACCAATTTCTTATTCCCATCACAGGTTTTAACTTGTTAGGAAAAGTTCAACTTCTCTGTCAGTCTCCTTGCTTGCTAGTAAATGTACAGACCTAGAAATCAGATGGGACCAGTATGAAAGCTGGAATTATGTAAAAGATTCCTCTGTCTAGTAGACAGATAAGAGAGATAAGAGGCCACTTTGTCAGGGAAGGGGGAGCGTAGGCAGGAAACCGAGCAGTTGTGCATCATAAGAAAAATGATTCTTTGATTCTAGCTTCACATGAGTGCACTAAAAGGTTGTAAAACATTAAGCTTTCATTATGCATGCAATTAATCAAACTTTGTCCATTTTACCAGAACTGAAAAACAGTTTAATCCCCAGGAAGCTCTGATACCTGGTTTGTGCAATATAACTCTTGACAATATAACTCTTCTCTTTAACTCATGTCATTTAAAGAAAAAACTTTGCTTTCTTTCCATTTCAAACCTATTCAGTTAAGGACATATTGCTCACAAAGAGTGTCTTTGCATATGAATATACAGTTCATTATTTTCTGCTCTGTGCTTCTCAGTGAGATAGTGACATTCACCTTAAAAATAACTTTCACTGGCCTGTAATCTCTTGCTTCATTCTGCCCACTGTTCACCAAGAGAACGTGGTAGCAATGTGTGAATGTGTAGCACTGATGAAATGTATTAATGTTTTGCTTTTTCCTTTTTTAAACAGAGGGACATGTTATGCGCTGGAGCATTTCCTCCTTCTTAGAAGATCCACAAAATTGTAAAAATGTAAGGAAAAATCTGACAGATTTTCTTAACTTGGAAAGTTAACTATACTTAAGTGTGTATATATATATGTATATAATATATATATATATATAAAACTTAAGTATACTTAAG
>NW_010415627.1:0-14733 GCF_000710305.1 Buceros rhinoceros silvestris
CCAGAAGAGCGCAGTGTTGAGCTGCGTGAATGCCTGTGGCGTGTGACTGACCCTGCCCCGGCGGGGTGGGGCGGTGGGTGACATCTGTGCGGTGGGTCCCCACGCTGAGGGGCCGGACGTGCTTGGCCAGCCTGAGTGTGCTGAAGTCCTTGGCCTTGGCAACGGCTTTGGGCGGTGCAGCTGCCCGTGTTGGGGTGGTGTTCTCTTGGTGAGGTCTCAAGGATAAAGGCTGTTCAGGTAACGCCGCAAAACGAGGCCAGGCAGGGCCAGGACTGAAATGCAGCCTCTGGGCAAAACAGAACAGTGTGGGGCGGGATGCCAGCCGTGACAGCTGGTCCTTTGGGAAAGAACCTGTACTTTTGGGCCACAGGAGCGCCTGTCGATGGAGACCGAATTACGGGGATGAGCTGGCGAGCCCTGCCCCTCACGGCAAGGCCTATGTCGCGAAAGGGCAGAGGTGGGAGTTCTTTTCCAACTGTATCCCGATACTCCAGCTGATTTTCCACTTGCCTTCATAAGCAGAATAACCAAATGCATGTTTGCAATTTGCAAACAGGCACCTGCTTTCTTCACATACGCTTACCTGCTCTTAAATTCAGAAGTCTCACCCTAGCTAAAGCACATCTTTTGCAGCCCCACCATCTTGTTGCTCTCTCTTCTCTACCACTCTACCAGCCACCGACAGCGACTGTCTGTGCCCGAGCTGTGAACAGTTTGCAAACTGATGTGGGCTAAGAGTAATCCATCACCTGGTTCAAACCTCTTTGGTCCTCTCTGTTAGCCAAAGGATGGCATTAGCCTGGGATTATTTCTGCACACAAAGTACCCAACAACTGATACAGCGGCCATCTCTTTTCTGGAGTTGATGGATCATTTCTAGTGGCTGCACTGGTGGTTTATATTTAGTTATTTAGATACAGCAATAGCTAGAAACGTGCCCCAAGTCGCTTTGACCCCCAGTTCCTGCTCTGGGGTGGAGGCTGGGGAGAGGTGTCGATTGCCTTGTGCCACTAACAGTGGAGGGAGCATTGCCAGCTCAGATTCCAGCTAAGCCAGCCAGGTTTAACACGTGGACCTATTTCGGTCATCCCTCCAGTGATGCTGGGATGTCCGTTGGATTTCAGAACCTCTGGAAAAGGTCAGCACGGCACATTGAGGAGTGGGAGCATTGTCTGCCCTTGCTTGAAGCGCAACCTAGAGTGCAAAGTCCATGGGGCAGTGTGTCAAACTGGGGCAAATCTGTTGCGTCCTCCCAGGTTGGTGAGATTGGACTGAAGATACACAAGCTTCAGAAGGAGATATGTGGGGCAAGGGATTTCAAACAGGGTTGGGTTTTTTTAGGTGTAACACAGAGTAATGTGTGCCTGGTGACTGGTTGGTTGACTGATTGGTAGATTTGATGTGTGGAAGTGGTTTAAGGACTAATCTCTGGCAACGCATAAAGTATCATGATACAGTTTTCCTTTCTACTATATGTTGAAAGAAATCAGGCTTATTTTTACTGACTTTTTAAAGGAAAGCAAATTTGAAATACAGGTGCTTGTAGTAGTCCAAGAAAAAAACTTTCCATTTATGTTTTGTAAGAAAACTTCACTCATATGTGCTGTTTATTGCTATTATTAGTAATGTTCACCCTGGCCCCATAGTGATTCTCGTTTATTTACAAGTAAACATTCCCTCAGAAATTTAGAATCTCATTCTATTTCCTGGTGTCCTTGTAATGCTTTAGGAGGACAAATTAATCTCTTTAATAATTTCATTTTTTCTAGAAGATTTAGTCTAAGGTGAAATTTAGTCCCAGAACTTCAATAAATCATGACAGAAATATTGAATAGGATATTAACTTTTTTGTTGTTGTTATATGCAACTACTTGATGGAAGTAAAAAACTATGTGATTTTTTATAAATCGCAACTTAGAAGAAGATGACTAGTGAGTGCTTTTAGTGCAGTTTTAAGGCCAAAGTGAGCATCCCCAGTCATTAATTTAAAAACTTGCTTGCTCTCGAAACGTGAAGGTAACAGTAACTGTCATTTACAAGAAACCTTTGAAGTAATATTTGTTACCAGTGCAAACAAGAAATTAGGACGTTCCTCTCAGCAGAGATAACATTCAAGTTTACAGTATTCTTTTCATCGAATGACACTGTTAGATCACTAGTTGTTTAAAAGAACATTTCTAAATCAACAGTTAAAATAAAATTTAATTTAATCAACATGGCCCGAGAAGGTTCTGTTCCCCCACCCCAAGACCGCCTCAGAGGGCACATTCAACTCTGAAGAGCCACGAATCCAGTGACCGTGACTTGCCCAACAGGGATTTGTGTAAAGAGAGTTGCACCACTGAGAGACACATCGGCACAGCAAACACAAGGGGGGCAGCAAGCAAATAGTCATTCCTCAAAACAAACCCTTACACCCCTGCCAGTAAATGCCTTTTCAGGACAAAATTGCCGTTCAAAGGGATGTCCTGGCACACTGGCAAGTCCTCGTTGTGTTATTACAGTTCCTAATAGCAGGTGTCTTGTGGTATCTCTACCACGTTAAGTCCGGGAACACCTTCTCATTAACTACATGAGTTAGAGGAGGGAATATGAAAGACAAAAGATTGACGTGTCCTGTTTTGAAGAGAAAGACTCTTCGATATAACTTTTAGAAGACATTTAAGCCATGGTTTGGGTTGTTCAAAAGGCTTCATTCAATCGTTAGAAAGTGTCAGCCTAACTGTAGTGGTTGCAAGCATGAGAGAAAACTCACATCTCATAACCAGCATGCTATCTAACATAAAGTTCTGCTGCCAAAATGTTTTTCTATAGGTGCATATGTTTGCCAGTATAGTTTGCTCTTTATACGGTTCCAGATGTGGACTGTTGTTGTTGATAAAACTCCAGGGAAACCCCCTGTGGCATGACAAACGTGTTGTTCGTGGTAAATACCCAGGGAGACACAACCACCCAATTCTCTTGGGGAAGCCAATGAAAAGGACTGGAGCTGGGAAGGTCAAAGGCTGAGTTTCAAAGGGGAAATCCCATCTGAAGGCAGATGAAGCCTGGGGGTTCTCCATGCTGGGACTCTGCAGCAGGCTTGGGGGCTCCTGCCCCGGCTCCTGCCCCAGCCCCTGCCATCCAGTCCCCAACACCCTCTCCACAGACACAGCCACACTTCTTCATAGGGAGGGCGAGGAGTACTTAATGCCTGAAGAAGCACACCATAAGTTACTGCAGAACACGTTGATGCTTTCAGAACGGTTTTAGGACAAGTATTTAATTACAATTCATTTGGACTGGCCGGGATAATATAAGCATAAGTTTCTAGCTCAGGACTAGTGAGACCTTGTTTTAGTTCCACTGTACCCCTAGCTACCCATAAGCCCTGGACCAGGGTTCAGCATCACTGTGTCCTTTCATTATACGTAAGGTGAGCAGAACCGCATTTAAGGTTGGGAGGCGTCCAGAATCAGTGACAATATCTTGGCTAGCATCTTTAAGTGGAAATAACATGTTAATGACGTCAGTTTTGGCCTGAGGCAGATTTCTTTAATGCCTGTAGGGAGAAGTTTTTGTTCTTCCAAATCTAGTCGTGTTGGTGATATTCTCATGGCTCAAATTCAGTGGAGTTAGAGCTCCCTGAGCCATGGCTGATTTTGGGCCGAGCTGTTTAATAATTAAACCAGTCAGGTTAAACAGTTTTCAGATTTCAGGTATCTCCATAGTTTACAAGAATTCTGACAACAGCATGAATACAGGAAAAAGGCCTAAACCAAGCCATTTTAGCTGTTCTTATCTTTGCTTCCCATAAAATCTCCCGCTCTGCCCAGTTTGTCTTTGAAATGGAACCTCAGCCCATGGTTTGTGTCTCTTCATGTCCTCAGACATTGATATGAATGACTTCAGAAAAGTGTGCTGACCGTCACATCGCACGTTTTATTTAATTCAGTATATTATGGTCACGTACAACGCACAAGGAAATGACAGGATATACTGACACTGAAATGTTAAAGCTCTGCTACTGTGACAGCAGTGATATGCCATACTCTTATAAAGCCTCAGAAAGCATGTTTGAGTATTCCATTATATTTACAAATAACTTCATGCTGTATTCTTTTAAAAGTTAATTAACTTCTAAAGGTTAATAATGTTTGACAGGTACACTTTTTGTATTAAAAAAAAGAAAACCAGCAAATTAATATGTCAAATTTAATTATTTTAGTTCATTTACAATGTCATACTGCTAAAGTAATGGAATAGCATTGTTTTATGCTTACAATATTAATCTGATCTTTAATTAGATCATAATAGTGTTTTCATTCAAAATTAGGAATGTAATGAACATAATATACTCTTTTTTGCTCTTGTTCTTAAAGGGACCCAGAGACTTGCATACTTCTCCAGGCACAATCAGAACTATTTAGACGAATGTAGCGATGATGTGAGTTTAATTCCAATTTAATATGATGTTTCTGAAACATTCAAATTTTCAGCAGAGAGGAAAAAAGGAGACTTCACAGTGTGACACCTGGAGATGTTTCTTTTCTTTGGATGTTCACCTTTTCAGCTATTTTAAAAGGCTTGTGATTTTTGAGAAAATGGTAACCTTGTGTAATCGGAGCAGGAGGTACTTTTAAGGATTTAAACATCTATTTGATGCCAGCATCAACAGAGATCTCTGGGACATTTAGATAAGAGTTACCCGAGAAATTGCTCAACAACAAATGTGTTCAGGCACACAGTGAAGAGAAAGGTTGAATATTAACAGAGATACAGTGATTACTCAGAAGGGTTGGTCCTATCACTGTCAAGCTGGAAATGAGGTTTACTGCCTATATATAGGGCACAGAGAGGACCTCTTCCTGTCAGAGCTGCTGGTGGGAGAAGGTCACTGAGCTGCTCAAGCAAGCCAGCATCATGAAACTGCTTCTGCTGTTCCTGCTCTGTGTGTCCTCCGTTAAGTCCAGTGATTATGATGAGGTAATACTGATCATAATTTATTGTTATTATTAATATTAATAGTAAAAATATTAGTTTCATTTAATTGCATGCATGACTTACTTGTGTGAGTTAGCTAAGTTAGGTGGTACAGGACAAAATGATCCAGTACATGTTTCTGTTTCCATTTGGCATTTTCGAAGAAACAGCCTTTGTGTTATTTCTTTGCATATTTTCTGAGTTTATATATACTTTCTTCCCATTTCGTTTTCTTTTTTTTCATGTAAGGAATAAGAATGTCTGATGGTAAGATTAGTTATTTAGCTGAATTTATTTAAGGATATTAATTTAGCAATGTTAACCTATGATATTGTAGACAATTAATATTAGATGCAAAGGAATAGAAATGTGTGATTAATTGTGTCCTGTCTCAAAGACAGTAAAAACTTTTCTATTGATTCAGTAGACATTTGAAAAAAAAAAACCAAAACCTGCCAGTTCATATAGCTTTATACTGGAAATTGTTGTTAACAATTGTTAAAGATGAAGGCGATCGATCTAAATTAACAGTTTAACCTAAATTTAGTTTTGTTTAATTGAAGTATTTTAATGGGAAACACAATTTATAATCTCAGTACTTTTTTTATATTTTGAAAATCCCTGCAAAAAACCAAATCGGTCAGGGTGATCAGAAATGAGATTGTTTTCTGTTATACAATCCAAGCATTTGTGGCTGTACATTGACCACCAGTAACACTATTACGATAAGTCATTTTCAGCAATTTTGTGATTGCTATGCTGCCTGTTTTTGAAACTACTTGAAGCCTCTGATCTTGGATCTTTACAAATGTTTCTTATTTGTAGCTAAGTCTTAATGGGATGGAGATGCTTGAAGATTTCGATTCAGTAGTTCAAACAGCTGTTAATTTAAATGGTTTATTTTCAACAAGTGCTTAGAGACCAGACATGTTTTCCTTACTCAGCCTCTTAGGCTTTTGCATTTTTGGCAGAGACGGGGAATATATGCATCAGAGGAGCTCTAAAAATCTACCCTGAGAATTATTACTGAATGCTTTTCCTAATTCCTTCAGTTAATAGCTGGCATGTGATCTGAGACCTGATGATATATTTGACTGTGGCCTGATTTTCTGAGACCTTACAAATTTTTCTGTAGCACAATGAAAAATTGGGACATTGATAACATGATGCTGAATATTCTTCTTAGCCCCATGAATGTCTAATTACTTTTTTTGTATCCTACTACTCAAAGTTTCGCAGTGATTAGTAGCTCTGAACTATATATACTTTATTCCTTAATCAGAACAAGGTATTGAAATATTGTTTTGATTTGGTTTGAAAGCTGGAGGGTGTGTGACTAGACTTACAAGGGAGGGCATAGCAATGACTATTACATAATGTCACTGTAATATTTCCATTACTGCTTTTTTCATTCCATTCTGTGGTTTTTCTTGCTTTTAAAATATTAAAGGGTGCTGAACAGATGCCTCCACCTGTGCCTCATGTTTTACAATAGCAATCCCAGATTCAGAGAGTTTCCTCTTGCTTTGCAGGATGACAGCTCTCAGATGTCTCCTCGAGGTCACCGACCCCTGGGCAAAAAGCAGGAACCGACCCCCACACTCCGACCTGTGGCGCCTCCCATCAGCGGAGCTGGATACCAGCCTCGTCCCCCAAAGATGGTGAAGCCGGGGGACAAAAAAGAACGTATCGTCTACCCAGACGCTGGTGGCTGCAAGCATGCTCTAGAGGAGCTGGTAGGTATCTGCCTCTTGAGGCAGCTGACAACAGACTTTTTCTTCCAGTGCACCCAGCCTGGAGTTTTCTTCACCAAATAAGAGACAGTTGTTCATTTAAAGTGGGCCAACTTCGTTTTTCTTGAGTTTGGTAGGACTGCATTCAGAAGAATAATGCCACAAAGTCCATGGGATGAGTCACAGAGTGAGACAGCCTACAGTGAAGATGGGGAGATGAGATCTGAACTGTGAATGAGGAGGGGAAGTATCTGTGGGTTAGCCTGCTCTTTCTGGGTGGCTTTGCTTAGGGATCTATTAAGAAGGACAGAAAAAAGCTCTGCAGAAGTGCTGGCTTTAATTTCAGATAATCTCAAGGAACGCTAGCGGCCAAAGTAAATAACCTCCTGTGTGCTTCTTAAAATTTGTTTAAAACCGTAATTATTGTCTACCCTCAGTCACTGCCCTAGCTCTTGCGGGAGAGCATGCAATCATACTGAGAGCTAGCATACTCCTCCCTGCCCTGCAGTAGTCTATCACAGCATCCCTGCCAGAAAATGCAAGCTGTAACAGTGCTGAGAGTTGTCTTGGTGTCTGAAAGTAGATTTGAATGTTTCCATTTGATTTGAGGTTTCCAACAAATGCAGTCTGTTAAAGATTTATGAATACATGGTTGTGGTAGAATCTCACTGCTGCCTGGGTATTTTGGTTCTCATGGGACCTCAGAGTTTCCCACCCCTTTTTAAAACGCTGCTGTCTTTGACAATGCAGCACTGTTGCAGAAGCAATGGTGCTCAGCTTCTTGAGATGATAATTTTTTAAAGGACTGTGTGGCCATTTCACGAGAGATGCATATAACAAGGTATAGAGAACATGGCTGATTCTCTGAGGCCAGTGAAAGAGGAAAGGGGTAGATAGAAACATACACAGGCATCAGGTGGTTCCTGACAGGCTTTAGTCATAGTTCAGGTGGCTTAACACTGAGAACATAGAACAGTGCACAAAAGTGAAAAGGAGATAGTGGATCAGAGTATGAAGAGAAACGGACCTTCAGCAAGAGTCCTCCTGGGGGACTCAGTGCTTCTTCCTGACCTTGGGACTGCACCTCCTGTGCAGAAGTTGGATGCCTTGGGTCCTTATGCAGATCCTTAAATATCTGGCCTAACATTACTAACTATTCAGTGTGTTCGAAGGTATGGTCATTCACTGATGAGATTAGAAACTTTTTTTATCTTGGCTTTTATTCACAGCCCCTCCCCCACCCCACCCTTTTTTTTTTTTTAACATCAGGTGGTTCCTGACAGGCTTTAGTCATAGTTCAGGTGGCTTAACACTGAGAACATAGAACAGTGCAGAAAAGTGAAAAGGAGATAGGGGATCAGAGTATGAAGAGAGACCGAGCTTCAGCAAGAGTCCTCCTGGGGGACTCAGTGCCTCTTCCTGACCTTGGGACTGCACCTCCTGTGCAGAAGTTGGATGCCTTGGGTCCTTATGCAGATCCTTAAATATCTGGCCTAACATTACTAACTATTCAGTGTGTTCGAAGGTATGGTCATTCACTGATGAGATTAGAAACTTTTTTTATCTTGGCTTTTATTCACAGCCCCTCCCCCACCCCACCCTTTTTTTTTTTTAAGGGAGTGCTGTGTCCAACGGGATGTGAGCTGCAAACTACACTGCTAAAACAGGAAAAAAATGTGAAACCAGTTGTCCGTGATCTAAAGGACAAAGTGAGCAAACTATCTGAAACCTCTACAACTTTCCAGGAATATGTGACTCTTCTAGATGGTAAATTGGAACAGCAGCAGAAACAAAGAAAAGGTATGTTATTTCTGTGGATTAATAGTGTAGTTCTATTGGCATTGCTACTGTTACTTATTAGTGGCACTTGTTAAAAAAAATGTAAAATATAGTGGAATATCTAGCAAAGTAGGGTTTCCTGACCATGTCCTCTTAAATCTTAAAAAAAAAAAAATCCTTTGAGAGAAGCAAAGGAATGGATCTTATACTAAGGCAGGATTCATATGACGCCCATAAATGTAAGGGTCATATGTTCCCCCTTACCTGCTTTCCTATGTCCATCCAATCCCTTTATGCCCAGCTCCGGGCTTGGCACCATGACTCCCTGGAAAGAAGATAATTATAGTTCCTTGACAGCATATAGCACCACTGATAAATCTACTAGCTAGGAAAGAAATAACAATAAAGATGTACTACTTTCCTGAGAATCTTTGCATAGTTTTCACACATTGTGGAAAAGTGAGCAAAAGAAATGCCTAGTCTTCCTCCCCACTAAGGAAGGAAGTGGCTTCTCAAATTGTGCTTGCAGATTGCTCTTACTTATTTCATAACTGGAAAACATGTTGGAAACTGATGTGCTTTTCATCTCTTTGCTTTTCTAGACAATGATGATATATTTTCTCAGTACAACACAGAAGTGGAAATGCAGTATAATTATATAAAGGATAATTTGGACAATAACATCCCATCTAGCCTCAGAGTCCTTCGTGCAGTTGTGGATTCTTTACACAAAAAGATACAAAAACTGGAAAATGCCATTGCAACCCAGGCGGACTACTGCCGCTCCCCATGTGTTGTTTCCTGTAATATTCCGGTGGTTTCAGGCAAAGGTACTCATTCAACTATCATGACGTCTCTTGTCCCATTTCTATCACTGTGCAAATTGATAGACGCATCATTCAGTCGGTTTGAACATGCCTCTGAAGCCTGTGTCTTTGATTAGGATGGCAGAAAAAATGGAAAGTGATCCTAAATGGAAAAAGTCTTTTATGGATGCCTATACCTATCAGACTAAAGATTCTCTCACCCAGTGTGTCAGTCTTCATTAGTGGCCAGTGGCATTTTAAAGAAATATGTGCTTCAGGGTCTTTGTAAGGGTGCATTTGTCACTGTCACAGTTATACCCTTGATTTTTTCAGTTTCCAGAAAGGTTCTTCTTCCACAAGCTTGTGTAGTTCAGAAAGTCATTGAAAAGCATACAGTCTTGCATCACTCAGTTTGAACTTTTAGAAATTCCTATTTGGAAAAATTGAATAATGCAGGTGTACTGTTCTTTCTTTCCTGATTCTTTCACATGATGTATCACAGAAATCAAAATGAAAGTAGAATTATATATGTATTTAAAATTGTTCCCTTATAAACAGCAAACCGAAGGATAAGAAGATTGTTCAAGAAGTTCACAGCTCTTTCAGTAACAGAGTCTTGTTTTTTTCTTGCAGAATGTGAGGATATTTTCAGAAAGGGAGGTGAGAAATCTGAAATGTACCTCATCATGCCAGATCCTTTTGTCGCACCATACAGAGTATACTGTGACATGGAAACAGATAATGGAGGTTAGTGTGAAACAACTATTTTGTTAAAATATTAATTAATATGGATGCTACAAAAAATCATATTACTAATTTGCATTTTATACAAACTAATGTGGAGTTACAACTTTTGTAATTGCTTGAGAATTAAGTATGATCAACCCGCCTTGTTGATCATCTTCAGATGTAAAGTAGAATACTTCTATAATGAAACTGGAAATAAATGGCTAGGATAGAGTTGGTAAATAAAACTAGAATGGACAATGTATGGGTGGGCAGCAAAGGACAGCCTGGCTCATTTCTTACCCTGCTACTATGTGCTCGACAAAAGACTAGGCAATCCTTCAAGTTCGGCTTTTTCCAATTTTCCTTATGAAGCAAGATGTTTCTTAAGTGTGGCTGAAAATGGCAAGGCTAAGCTCGTAAGCAGTGAAAAGTCAGATCTGCTGCAAGAAAGCTTGTTTTGAGATGAAGATAAAAGGGCTGTATTTTAATATTTCGTTCCAATATGTCACTCCTTCAGGCTGGACTTTGATTCAGAACCGCCAGGATGGCAGTGTTAATTTTGGAAGAGCATGGGATCGTTATAAAAAAGGATTTGGAAATGTTGCTAAGAGCGGAGGGAAGAACTACTGTGATACCCCAGGTGAAACACCAAGGATGAAACACAATGAGCTCTTCTTACTGAAACTATTTTCCAAATTTCTTGAAGCACTTTGATTTTTTAAAATCAACTTATAGGCAAATAATAAGGTTGTCTTGAAGTGTATTGGGAAGCCTTTTTCACAAGTGGTCTCACTTGTTGCTTCTCAGGTGAATATTGGCTTGGAAATGACAAGATCAGCCAGCTTACCAAAATTGGGCCTACTGAAGTTTTAATTGAAATGGAGGACTGGAATGGTGACAAAGTATCGGCTCATTACGGAGGTTTCACCATACAGAATGAAGGAAACAATTATCAACTTTCAGTTAGTAACTACAAAGGCAATGCAGGCAATGCACTAATGGAAGGAGCTTCACAGCTGCGTGGAGAAAACAGGACAATGACAATTCACAATGGCATGTTCTTCAGTACTTATGACAGAGACAATGATGGATGGTATGTACTTGCATTAGACATTTAAAATAAAAGTAGAGCATAAAATAGAGGTGAATATAGAATATTTCTCTAAATTGCTGTTAGTTTTCACAGCATTTCACGGTATATTAAAATCTGTTTTATCCCCACAAGTTACCAGACAAATGTCCATGCAGTCATAG
The DNA here is from genome assembly GCF_000710305.1 of Buceros rhinoceros silvestris. NCBI lineage: Eukaryota > Metazoa > Chordata > Aves > Bucerotiformes > Bucerotidae > Buceros > Buceros rhinoceros. The sequence continues at coordinate 11,264 of NW_010415627.1, forward strand.
TCAAGGGCAGGTAAAACTACGTATTAGGATAGTGTTGCTCCACAACCAAGTAAGAAGCAAGCATGCTGGATTTTATTGATTCCGTGAACGATGTTACCATAGACGAACCAGCAAATCTGGATGCAATATAATCATTGCCAGAGACTGATGGAGGCAGTGCTGAGGACACTGTCTTGCCTAAGTAGAAATATTGGTATTCATTCCAGTAACACAGAGTGGGTTCTGAGGAAAGAGATGGGTTGCATGCCCTATTTAAAAAACAAAGTTTTGCCTCCTCGGAAGACAGGGACTCAGTTGTAAAGCACACAATTTAGCACTGTATCTCTAAACTATGTGCTATGTCTTTATCTTAATACCTGATGACGTATTAATGAATAAAGGAATTGTTTCGATTGTAGTAGACACACATTTCTCACTGTTTTATATCCTTAAATTGCATTGATATTGCAGTTATCACTGTGAACTGCAAGTAATTGTAGTTATCAACTGGTAAACTAAAATGACATTCACAAAGTGATGCAGCTAGAATTTGACTTGTTTTTCTTAGCTGCCTCACCTTCCAAGTGTGCTGTGTAGCACATACTTGTGATGGTCAATCTTTTACAGAAATTTCAGAGGGGATTTTTAGAGTCTATTATGGTTTGAAAAATTCAGTACAGGGGCAGGTGCATGTACTCTGTTGATCTGTTTGTTTAAGTTCATCTGTTATTCTCAACACTTTTTTCCCCCCTCATCAGGTTAACCAAGGATCCAAAAAAACAGTGCTCCAAAGAAGATGGAGGTGGATGGTGGTACAATCGGTGCCATTCAGCCAATCCCAATGGCAGATACTACTGGGGAGGGACCTACAGCTGGGATATGGCAAAACATGGTACAGATGACGGTGTTGTGTGGATGAACTGGAAGGGGTCGTGGTATTCAATGAAGAAGATGAGCATGAAAATCAGGCCATACTTTCCCCATTAACCATCATCAAAATGTACAGAATCAGGGATTTTCTTTTAATATTTGACCATGATTATCTTTTTAGCCACAGTATTCAGGCTTGCCTTTACACACGAGAACCAAATACGTATGTACAAGCATATCACCTGGTCACAAGACAGAAGTAACTAGCATAGAATAATGCTGGTAAAAAAAACCCCTAACCCAAGTTGTTTCACTCTTTTACAAAGGTCTTCTGTACCACATTGAAGAGGGAGGGGATTATTTTGAAATGTTTTCTAAAAATGAAATAAAGCCTTAAAACTAAAGTTGTCTTCGCGTGACTCCTAAATATTTATGCATTATCTAGGGAGAAACAACCACATTCCACTAAATAAGGGTCAGTCATTGCCTTTTATATTATATCGGTAACAGTAACTACCCGTGTAATAAGTTGAGAAGGAATAAAGTGAATGGTATTTAACAAACGGGTAGGTCACCAGTCAGTTCAAATCCTGTATGCTGGATAAAATATGCACTTTGCTGGGACCTTGCTCACATACTGTGTCTCTTAATATCCCTTCCACCATCTCACATCTTTTTATCACAGAGTAAAATACAGTATTAGAAGACCTGGCTGGTATGTCTTTCACACAATCACTATGTGAACAATTAGTGTCTCCAGTCATAGGGTAGCTGAAGGTTGGACATTTCGTCAAACCTAGTGGTCTAGGCTCCCTCTGTAGCCAGGAGCAGAGGTCGTCCCAAAGACAGGACTTCCCAACTCTGGTAGGCAGGATCAAAACACCTCTCAGAGGGGACTGCCTTCATCCACAAGGGAAGGGACCCGTATCACTAGGGACAGATGGATCCCATTTGAAACCTCGCATGTTGACTTAATCTGCGGAGCCCAAAAGGAGACATCATGGCAGCATCTCATTGCATGAGCACAAACGTTCAGCATCCCTGCAGGCAGGCCTCCACTGAGGCTAAGGAGCAAAAACATAAGGCGTAAAGTAGAAGCCTCTTTTCCAAAAGCACAGGCACTTCTCCACATATGGCTGTAAAGATGTCTTTGCTCTTCAGCAACCTCTCAAAAAATGTTAGACCATGGCAGTGTTTGAGAAGCACTGAAAAAAAGGCTAAAAGTGAGAGGCTTTGCTAGTATTTGATGGTATTGTTAAATGGTATGAAATATTCTGGCCAGTGAGATAGGAGGCAAGGAAGTTTGCTCATTCTTGTTTCTCAACAGGAGCGTTGAAATACTACACAGAGTAAATATTTGTGTAATTGTATGTCGTAAGGTATAAAGGTAAACACAGAATGTTCTTCTGTAATTACATAACTCATATAACTGTTTTTCCATGCAGGCAGCTTTTTGGTAAAAAATCCTTATGATACACAGTCAGTGAGTTGCTGATTTACGAGTTTGCCGATTTTTGAGTTTGCCGATGCGTGAATTTGCCCCTTATCCGTAGAAGTATCTTTGCTAGACACGCGTGCCGAAAATCATTCTAAACCAAGGAAATATAGGCTATAGCATATGTGAGGTGCTCCTCATCTTGCTTGTGCTGGTTGCAGTCATAACCTTTTAGAGGTCACTAGAAAAAAAGACCCTGTTTTGGGAGTTGTATTTTGTTCTGATTAACTGTCTAATTTTGAAGCTACAATATGCACGGTAAACCACCCCTAGTTCATCAATGGGATGGAAGGTCTACCTCCCTATCCATAGAAGCTTAGGAAAGCCTTAAGTCAGTGGTAAAATGCATGCATCGTTTATTAAAATGTACTCCATGTTAGGTGTGTGGAAGAAGTGAGAACCTAAACCATCCGTGGCTTTGCCTGAGAAGTGACTCCTGTTGCTGTTGTGCTCTCCTTGAAATGGAAATGAGAGGAGACAGCCCGGAAGTGTGACTGTCAAACTTGATCACATTTTCACCATTCGTGTTAGTGGAGGCTGGATTTCATGGTGAACGTACTTGTAAATACTTTAACTTCTTTAACACTCCTAAACAAAGTAAATAATTCAAATTATAAATATTTTTATCTCCAATCAAGGTCTGAGCTGCAAAAGATACATGGACAAAGACATAGACAAAGTTTATTTAAAAAGGGTTCTAAAATTTCCTTGAAAAGGAAAATAAGATAAAAGAACTATTTTGTTGCTAATTAATCCATTTATTTTTTAAGCCACAGATGTTTCCAGTTGCCTTCAAATTCACAGAGTAAAGGTACATCATTTACATATATTTTAAAAAGTTTCCAACTGGTAGTCGTTACATATATATTAAAAGCCTGTCTCTCTAGAGAGTTTCTATGGGCCTGATTTTCATTCTCACAATTTTGAGGGAATAGTCAGATGCTCTAAATGGCAGCCAGACCACACCATTTTCGATCTCATAAGGAATGTTGTACCTGGGGTCATAGTGGCCCCCCAGGTAGTAAATGCCATTGAGGTTGGCCGCCTGGCAGCTGTTGTACCACCAGCCGCCCCCGTACATCTCTGCGCAGTTCTCCTCCCAGTGGTCCTGGTCCCGGTCAAAGGT
>NW_010415627.1:14858-27692 GCF_000710305.1 Buceros rhinoceros silvestris
GGATGTGTATTCGGTGCCCTCTTCCAGCCAGCCAGTGATCAGCGCGTCCCCGGCAGTCCCCTCATAGGAGGACACAGCCAGGACATACCCTTCTGCTTCAGATCCTACCTGCACAATATACTCTGCATACACAGCATTCCCATCCCAGTCCTCTAACTCTACCCGAAGGAGAGTGTTGTTCTGAGTCAGCAAGTGTATGTTTTCATTGCCCAGCCAGAACTCTCCTTGCCCTCTGCCATCCACGCTGCCGAAACCTCTCTTGTAGTCTTGCCAGGTCCGGTTAAAATTCACTGATCCATCCATTCTCTGTTGGATCAATAGCCATCCTCCCAAAGTGGTCTCTTGGTCGCAATAAACTGACAAAACCTTATTGGATCCCGCTGGCTTGATTTTGAAAATGCCACTTTTGGCACCAGAAGTGTGTTTCTGGCGGATATCATCACAGTCTAAAAAAAAGAGTTGATCTGGTTTATCGGGAGTTATCAGCAAAATTTAATAGAAGGTTCAGAGGAATCCAATACCAATAATTCTGAGGAAAACTGTTAAACATGTCTTGGACTACAGTAGCTATAGTGACAGACAGCATGAAGAATAATTCAGAAAAGAATACTTTACATACTTCTTAAATTGCAAATTTGCTATGTAATACCTGAGTATTAATGAAATCATTTCCTTTCGTTTTCAAGGCAACAACAAACAGATACAGTGCTTGCATTTTATCATCACACTGTTGTTCTGCAGTATCTAAACCAAATGTGTCAGTTTGGTTATGGATGGAGTTTGGCTCCACTACCTCAATAACTACTTCTGCGATGCCTGTGTACCTTTCCTAGTGGTGGATCTCCTTGACTTCACTCTTGACGGTCTGAAGCTGCGTGCCTGAATGTCTGGGGTATCCTCTGCACTCTCATCGTGTGGCACCCCACCTAGCTGCTCAGTTATTTCACGGGTCTTTAGAGATTTGGTTTCGAAAGTGGAGCCTCCCTTGTTGAAACTAGAAGAGAAGCTGGTCACTACAGTCTTGGAGTCACTTGCACTGTCAGGTGGGAATCCAGGTGGCTGAAAGTGAAGGCTTCCAAAGTCATCTTCTTCATCGTCTCCTAAGTCTTTCCCTGAATGACTGGCTACTCCTGTACTGGTTACAAGCCTGCTAGTTGAAATGCTGCTAGATCCACTAACGTGCCTATTAGCAGTGGATGGAGAGTCAGGGGTGAAAAATGGCTCTAGCCTCTCTAGTGTGTGGAATACACCTGTGCCACTAGCATGGTACATGCTCCCTTCCCCTCCAACACTTCCTGCTCCTTGTAAATGGGAGCAGTCCGAGCCATCGGAAGACACCATTTTTTCAACTACTTCTTCTCTAGGGCCATCAGGGCCAGTGACAACCTTCCTGGTGATAGTTTTGGTGCATCTGCGAACAGTGGAGGAAGTTTTGTCTCCCAGACTAGGGGTTTCTCTCCCATGAGATGGAAGAACTAATTTGCTGATGTGTGAAGGCCCATCCCCCCTCGATTCTACAATGGGATACACACTGTCACCTCGGGAGGGGGCTGTGCCTGCTTCTGATCTTTCTAATACCGCTTGCATCTGCCTGAGGTTATTAATTACGTTCAGATCTTGCATTTCTGGCAGAGGCCTATGCTTTAAATGCTCAGGAACATTCGAGTCCTTAAGTGGCCTTATTTTCAGTGTGCTCAGAGGGATTGTTTGAAGCTCTGGGTGCAAATCGATGGAGTTAGCTTGGGTAAGCTGCTTCTGGATGTTGTCATAGCTTTCTTTGTCCACCTGGTAATCAAAACTTCTAGCACAGGATCCTTTACAAGCTCGTATCTTAATATCAATGTCCACCTACATAAACAGAGAGAAATAATTTGATTAGGGAGTTTTCCTGACTTTCTCAAGCAAGTGTGTCCTGTAATTGGACTAGGGAAAGGTGGGAGCTGCCCTGGTATCGCCCACGTACAGCTGCGCTCTTACAAAGCTCAGTTTTAAGATTATCCCCGAGCTTATTTCCACTGTAATTACAACACGTGCAATAGCACCGTCCACATGAGCTCCGTGGAGAAGTATGTTGTAGCACATTCACAGTCGCGGCTCATGGGAGGCATTCTCAGGGCACAGGAGTGTTTTCCTGGGTGTAGATGGAGTGCTGCAGAGCTGGGCACGCTCCCGAGGGACCTAGGCAGAAACAGATCCTCCAAGGAGAGGGGAAGACACTGGGCTTGTCCCAGAGCCTGTCAAGGCCCTGATGTGCGAGGCTGCCATCGTGGAGTTACCACTGCTTTCCCAAGCGATCCAAAAGCTGGATCTCTAACCCAGGGATCCAAATGGGCTTTTGAGCAAAGCTGCTGTTTGTGCCAGGATTGTTCTTCCTATTACCGTCAGAGGAATTGGCTACAACCTGGAACATGGGCTTTGAAGTCAGCACTGGCTGTGGGCAGTGGTGGCAGCACTGGGAAAGGACAGAGCACATCCCTCTCATCCCAGCCACCCAGAACCTGCTTATAAGGGGAGAAATGCTTCATACAGAGCTAGTTACCACCGAGCGTAACACCCTTGCTGCCTGTCTGAGAGCAGAAGCAGCAGATGGGACCAGGAGTGCTCCAGTGCTCACCACTGGTTCCCACACAGCAGGAAAAGAAAACCAACCTGCAGAGGAAGCAAATCATTCAGGGTTTTGCTTCACCAAGTCAGATCCTCTGAGAGGCGCATCACGTTGTCTTCCAGAGGGAGCACTGCCCACCATGTGCTGTTTGATGGATAGACCCTCTCTCTGTAGCTAAGCCCTGGAAAGAATGGAAATTACACAGCAGCTACCTACCTCCAAGCGCTTCATCTCCACCACCTGGTCCTGGATGCTTCTCTGCAGAGCTTTAATTCTGTTGACTTGAGTGAGAACTCTCTGCTTTAATGTCACAATTCTCCGCCTCAGTTCTCCTGACACGTGACCGTAAGTCTCATCCACCTCTGCAACAGAAATGCCTCACAGTCAGCTACGCACCTGTGATTTACTTTCCTAAAAGAGTAGTGTATTTTAAAACATGTAATTAAGAACGTATTTCTCATAGCACTGGGCAGGTAAAAATTACAATAGCTTTTACTAGTTAGCAGTTAGGAGTCTTGTATTACTACGTTTATTCTGGCTTTTGATAATAAGGTCCAGTGCAGCATAAATTTTCACTACATAGTGCTTATGCACAAAAGAAAAAAAGAAAAAAATTCGGCAATGGATAATAAAATGAGGTGTGAGATACTCACGCTGAGCAGTGTCCAGGTTTGGTTTTATTACATTTATGGTTTCCACAATTATCTGATTGGATCTTTTGTAGTTGTTTTGATTTTCCACTAGCAGCTTCTTGATTTTGTCTATTCTGTGACCAAAATCGTGGTCCGCTTCATCAATCAGTCCTTGCATTCTGCAGCCTGATGGACACTTTGTACCCTAAAATGGGAAGAGGGAAATAACTGCATTAAAATCTTCACGATTAAACCTTTTTGTAACATTATGTTTGCAGACTTTTGGCCAACACTGAAAACTCATTAAAAAAAAAGAAAAAAAGAATTAGGGCAAGATTCTGCAAATTCGTTTCAGATGTCCTGTCCTGTTCATCCAACAGCTTTGTCAAGGACTTGTGTGACTTGAAGCAAGACACCTGGGTGCTGACCCTTTACCTCCTACGCCTCTGGCACTGGTGTGATGGAATCGGCGAAGCGCATCCTCAGAACCCTGCCATAAGTGGGAGGCAAGGAACAAGTAAACCCTCTATTTTCCCTCTGTTCCATGAAATAAGACTTTTTTTTTTTTTCTTCAAAGGGCTGCTGTAAGGAGAAGTCTGTTGTCCAGTTTGAGCAAGAATGTTAGAGGCCAAATTATTTAAGCAAAACTTTCCTTTCAGAAAAGCTTAATGTTTTTACAGACTTAAGCTCTTTGACAAGTTTTCCTCAAATAAATGTAGCGTGGAGATGGGCTGAGATGCAAGGGGCAAGAGACAGAGAAGTTAACAGTTTATACACAAAGACATCCAGTCAATGATTTTGAATCTTTTACTGGACATTTCATCATCTGACTTTCTAAAAAGCAACTAGTGAATTGTATGTTATTTCTAGCTATTTCTTTTCTTTGTTGCACATCTTTCCTTCCAGTGCCTTTCTGTTACCAACTCCAAAAATGGCAACATCAAACTTCTGAAAATAAAACCTTCTTATTTTTTTCTACTAATAGCCTTCTTTCATTTCATCTTTCTTTTCCAGACTTACTTTCTCTTCCTATTCTGCACCCCTGCAAACTTCTCTTCTCCCTCTTTCTTTCTCCTCTTTTTTTCTCGTTCTTTCTTTTCTGCAGGAGATATTCTCCAGGCTGCTCTGATGTGAAGCACTACCTGTCCTCCCTCGGACCTGAAGTCTGACCACGTGCTGGCTGCACGGCATCCAGCGTAGTGGTCTGGCTGAGGTCTCTGAGCACCTTGCTGAGGGGCCCCTCTTTCATCCCCAGAGCTCATTCCTCACCCAGTCGTCATCCGCACAGAAGGGCCAGTTCTTCTCATGCTCACAGGAGGACTGGAACTTGGGCTCCATAATCCTGGGACCACGCGCTCCTGCACCCAGGTTTTCAAATACAGTCCCTCCATCTTGTGACTGCCAGGAGAAAAAGGAGGAAAAGCAAAACCATGATTAACTAAACACCCGCCAAGAGAACAGAAGCACAACGCTGATGTCCTCGAGCACTCCGTGGCATAGCAGACGTGTGGCAATTACAGCCATCTGGAGAGCATCACACCAAACAGTGCAACTATTTTATTACTGATATTTCTTGTAAATATGACTTTGTTTTGTTGGAATAAAGCTTTCAGTCTTTTAAAATTAATGCTGCTATGTAGGGAGCTGGTGATGCTTAGGATATATTATGGTAATTTCATTCCACAGAATTCTTGTATTCTATGTGTAAATACAAAATTAACTTAAACTTAGATTAAAACTGGTTGAAGTAAATTCTTTAAAAATCCTACGTTCCATTTCCATTTGCCGCAAAACTTCTAAATTTCTAGTTTCATTCTACCAACATCCGTCTGCACAAAACTGGCTTAAAGATATATATTAAGAGAGTTTTCCTATTAGTGTTTCTGATTTTAATCACAATTGCTAACTGTAAGCTTGTAGCATTGTTTTGCCCAGCATAAAGAGCAAGAAAGCTAATAACATTATCTTAATAAAAATAATAATGATGTCAGTGATGGATGGATTCCACTGTGCTAAAGGAAAGAACATACTGAGATTTTCTTCAAACCTGAGAAGTAAAAGTGCATATATACAATCTAATTCTAAGCCAAAACAGAGGAAGGATTCCTACTGTGTTATCACACTAACACACATCACTTAGTAGAAGACTGGAAAATAATTATTTTTCATAAATTAAAGCACTGTTTTAGGGCCTGAGATGTTATTAAGTCTAACCGGATTCCTCTGCACACCTGTTGTTATTTTCAAGCAGCATAATTAATGCTTTAAAATACTAATTATCAATTGTTATTATGATTATTGATCCATTCTGAGGCAGAGGAAGTTTTCCTAATTCTATCTTCTAGGGCCGGATCCTCAGCCCTGGTGAACTGGAATGTCATTACTAAAATCAGCAGATTCACAAGGGTTTGATTCATCCAAAGGGTCTGGCCCAAGTGCCTCTTAAAAGTAACAAATAAAAACTTTACTTTTAGGTGGTCTGTTTCCTTTCAGCATTGACAGCTCAAATAACACTGCTTCTGTTTTGTCCCATCTGCTTCCTATAATTGCCGTCATTTGTTAAAAAATGTGCATTCTTCAAAAAACAGTCACAAAGAGAAACTTGAAAAATCTAGTAACAGATTACGGCCTGGCACCTCAATGAGAACACAGCAAGTTTATATTAGCATAGTTAAAAATCAAGTCTATCTCCTTCCATATCTAAAAATTCATTTTTACTTGGCTCTAGTTGAACCTGATGTTGCTGCCACAGGAATCCTTGTTTTTATAATAAATAATAAATTTTATGATAAATATATTGTCTGTCATTTGTAGGTGAAAAACTCCTGAAGTACCGTCCAAAGGAGAGTAGAATTCACCCTAATAAACATGAAAATTCTTGTCTGGCTGGAGCCACCAGCATCCAGTCAGGTAGGTTTAGGATTTACAGCATCACCTATGAATCTATTAACTCATGTTAACGTTCAAGCTTTGCTGCTCCTGAAGCCAGGCGGATTCAGCAAAAGTGAATTAAGCAAAACTAGAGAGCTGGATACTCAAGAACTACTGATGAGAGTCCAGCAGTGAGGTGGTTCAGGTAAGCTTGTGCATTATGTTTGTGCATCGGATTTTACAAGCCAGGCGACAGCCAAAATGTATCTATCTAATGAATGACCGTTAAATCAATGCTCACTCTTCAAAACAGAAAGACAGGAAAAGAATCAAGTAAACAAACTCATACCCAGGCCAAGTTGAAGCACAGCAACACACAGACGATCCTTGTTGATATCATCTTCAGGAGAACAGTGAGCAGAACTCTGACTGAAAGGATGCTCTTCACCAGTCTTTTGGTGCAATTTAAACCTTAACGTGAAGCTGAGATTAATCATTAGGCTCCCTTCTGTTTGGAGACAAAACATGCCAAATGCCCCACTCCCCTTTAGGTGATTACTTAAGACCTCTTGCACAAGTTTCTGATGTTATTTGCTCCAGATAAGTTTGTACAACACTAACAATCAGGCAACACCATTTATTCCAGGAAAAATTCTGCCTAAAGCTTAGTTTCTCGTAAGTGGATGTTCAGCTAAAATGTGTGCAGGACTGAGCAGGATCCAGCGATGCCAACCTGCTGGAAGACACACGCTGTGCAACGGGCATTTAGCGGGCATAATCGAATAGTCGATATTTGAAAAAGGAAGTCATTGGTTTGCCCTTTCTGTGTGACTGTGTTCCACTGCTGTGAAATCCACTGGCCTTTCCAAAGCAAGTACTAGTCTCAGAAAACTTGATACAGTCTATCTGTGACCATACGGTCATCAAGCAAAATTAATTCCCGAAGAGCGCAGAGCCTGTCCAGTTTACAACAATTTTTATAGCTGGACCTTACTGGTATTTGTATGTACAGTCTATCTGTGACCATATGGTCATCAAGCAAAATTAATTCCTGAAGAGCGCAGAGCCTCTCCAGTTTACAACAGTTTTTATAGCTGGACCTTACTGGTATTTGTATAATACATGATGTGTTTAATATTATGCTGTGTCTTACACAAATGGTATATTATGACTTTTAACAAGTAATATTTGTTTGAAACAAACACATATTTATGAAGAGCACAGTAGAGTGGTACTTGAGAATGTGCCAGAACAGATGTTAAACATAATTAAATCTTCCTAAGGAGCCATTTCTCCTTAAATGTTTGTACAATGGGTATAGTTTGTGAGTGGCAATTGATGATAATGTGCTGCTGTGGTGAGCTCTGCAACAAGCCTTACTGTTACTAGGGAGCGTTGCACGTGGCTGCCAGATGCTTGAGAGATGCTGCCCGTCAAACAACTTGCCACCACTGTGAGCAGGAACGAGCAAGAAGACCTTTGCGAGAGCAAATGTGGGCCTAATTACTTGACGGAACAAAATTCTCTCTTGGCTTTTTTAAAACCACGTTACATTCACAAAAACCATCATCCACAGGTTGCAATGTTTTGTCGTACTCTGCTTTAGAGAGATGCATTTAAGCTTGACTCTGGCATCGCTCAACATATTTAATTCAAAATAGCTAATTTTAGCTTTGGATCCAGTCCAGTAGCCTCCCAGGTTTTGTCTTATCCTCCTTTTCTCTGCTTCCCACTTTCTTCCTTCAAGAGGCTTGAACCTTCTTCATGTAAAAATTCGCTGCAGTTGAACTGGACCCTTTGTTTCCTCCCATTTCTGACCATGCATTTCATGCTTCTCTCACCTAGGAAAACCCTCTTTAACAAAACTTAATTTACACCAACATCACTAAAAGCAGAAGAGCTCGGTAAGACGGTGTGCTGCATTGGCTAATACCTACACCGCCAGGATCTGGTTTTGCCTGACAAAGGATTTCTATTTAAGGCTTAATCTTATCCATGCACTTTCTGTAATAAGATGTTTTCTTTGTTCCAATTCCCCGCAACATACTTTGTAGAGACCTTTGTTGAATCCCATGCAGTGCCAGTAATACTGTGATGAAACAAGCTCTTCTGATTTCAGCGCGAACACAGCCCAGCTACCTTCAGCAGCAAATGTCTGAACAGACCAACATTACCTTTGCTCAGTTTGAAGACCAGCCAGCCGTGGCCGTGCTGCTGGATGACATTGTCCGTAAGGCAGCTCCTAACCTCAAGCAGATAATGAATACACTTACACACCCCCGCAACATACTTTGTAGAGACCTTTGTTGAATCCCATGCAGTGCCAGTAATACTGTGATGAAACAAACTCTTCTGATTTCAGCAAGAAGACAGCCCAACTAACTTCAGCAGCAAATGTCTGAACAGACCAACATTACCTTTGCTCAGTTTGAAGACCAGCCAGCCGTGGCCGTGCTGCTGGATGACATTGTCCGTAAGGCAGCTCCTAACCTCAAGCAGATAATGAATACACTTACACACCCAAATGCTCAGCTGCTAACTCCAGTAGGGGCAGGATTGGTGATCCCCACTCCAAGTCCTACACAGATCAATCTGTTGCAGCAGACCAACATTACCTTTGCTCAGTTTGAAGACCAGCCAGCCGTGGCCGTGCTGCTGGATGACATTGTCCGTAAGGCAGCTCCTAACCTCAAGCAGATAATGAATACACTTACACACCCAAATGCTCAGCTGCTCACTCCAGTAGGGGCAGGACTGGTGATCCCCACTCCAAGTCCTACACAGATCACTCTGTTGCAGCAGTTCTGTGAAAGAATTATAAAAAGCTCGGAGGACAATTAAAAGCTTAAAGGAAGGAAACACCACAGTAAGAGGAAGTCTTGAAGGAGTAGGATTAATTATTTTACAGAAGAGGCTTAATCGAAGATATGCTGAAGTCCATGGATAGTCTCCCACTCAAACCAACAACCTCTAATTTAGCCTCCATGATAGATACAAAACTCTGCTCACAGGTCACCTCAGGACCTTGCACTCAGGAATGCAAGAATTACAGGTACATGTGCTCGCCTTGCGCATACGCTTGTGGACTCTGCTTTAATACAGGATCACGTGTGATGTTTCTTCCACCCTTGCTCCTCACACTGGGCATGGATGGTGCTCTGCAGACAAGCAGCTGCCCGGAGCTGCCCACTCTTCTCACTGTATGATGATGTTCTGCAAACTGTTTCAATCTTCAAGGATTTTCTTACGGTGCTCCCCACTCAGCTACCCCGGTGCTTCACAAACATGCATTCCCTGGGTACAACTTTCTCCTTTTCACAGCTGCAGAAGCCAGATGAGAAGGTTAAGTCAAAAAGTAGTTGTTAATTTTTGAGATCCATTTCAATAGTCTGAGCCTTCAGAGCACACCATGTGTGCAGATCCCACTGACACAGGCAGTGTGTCACAGCTGTGGCTCCGTGCCTGCACCGGGGCTCAGGAGCAACATCCAGCAGACATCTGAGACATCTGATTGTCTTGCCTCTGGTCCTACAGGAACTGGGTTATGAGGTCAGGAATAGCACCTAATTCTGCAGGGCATAAGCTGCAAGTAAGAGACAACTGGGCCCCTCCTGGTCTTATTCACTACCTGCACTACAGGTAGTTAGGCAACAACTAAAGCATCCCTCATTATTCAGGTGTGATGTGACGTGCCACCTTAGGCCTGGCTTTTCCAAATTTGTAAGAGGTTGTTTTTGTGATCTTCAATAATCTCTCAACATTGTTTTTGTAATTTAATAAGCCTTAAATATCAAGAGTAGCCGGAGCACATCAAGCAGAAGAATTTCTGCCGGTACAACAATGCTAACAGAGGATCTAACAATTTGATAGGTGGCGGACTGGACACAGCATTAGCATGTGCCAGGCCTCCTCTGATCCTGATGGAGGGCAGAGCTCTTCGGTGGCCTTCATATGCAGAAAACCTAAGCTCTGGTCCAAGTAAAACACAGACACCAAGGCTGGAGTGACTGGAAAAAGCTGATAGCTGAACATCAGCGCTAGGAAAGATAAGAGGGGTTTTCTGCTTCATGAGAAGATGATTGCTGGGTGAAGCTGGGGTGAAGGAGGATCTCCTCAGGCTTTCCAGTTGAGGGCTGAATCTGGGCCTGACCTTCAGCCTGTACCTTTGCTTTCATGTTGCAATCACCCAGTCAGTTCTCCCTGTGTTTGTCGGAAAGGCTAAAGGCCGAGAGCTAGATAAACTTTGGATTTAGCTTTAATTCATGATCAAAGGACAGAAGTGCAGTTCACTACTTCAGCTGCTCTGCTCTTGGCAACAGTAATAGTCAGGGAGTCGGGGATATAACAGGTTTGTGTGCCCCAGACGTGAGCTAGCCCTTGTTTGCCCAGCACTGACCCTGTCTCCTGTCCTACCACCAGTCCCCAAGCGGTGCCCTCCTTCTCTGGATGTCTTAACTGTCTCCACTTGCCTTGTCGCCACTGTACTTCAGCCCCATGTCTCAGTTCACTTTCACTTCATATGCTCCTTGGACTAGTTAACTCTTCTAAATTTGCTACTAGCCAGTCCCAGCATCTGGTCACAAATTTTCCCCATGCAATGTCCTAGGGATTGAGGGACCCCAGCAAATCCTCCAGTCCGGCCACATCATTTGCCTCTTTACCTCTTTATCTCTTCCTTGTCCACTTTTTTTTTTTTCCCTGCAGAGTGAGCATGCAAAGACATGGAAGAAAGGCAGATTCATGGTAGTCACCAAATCCTATGATGAAATTTTATGAACTCACAGTGGAACAGGCTTGCCTACACACAGACAGCTTTCACTATAGGCTATGGTCTGAGCGTCATGTATGATAAAGACTGATTTAGAAAAGAGAAATATGATCTCTCACTCTAGAAAATAGGGGCATTAAGTCAAAGTGCAATGTATTTGCTTGCAAAAAAATAATTCTGAGAGTATTATTCTATCTCTAAGAGTCAGAAGAAACAGGAGATCTTTCCAGGCCTCTCTCTGATGGGTTGGAAACAGTACAAGGGACCAACAAAAGGCACAGGTCTTGCCAGCCTTCTCTCAGAACCCAGACAATATAACTGCGGGCTGGGATCCTGCGGACTCCCTGGTGAAGTGGCATAGGACTTTGAAAGATCAGGCTTCAGTTCGATAGCTCTGACCCTCCTGACCACTGGAGCAAATGGTCCTCTCCAAAGAGGTTAGAATGATTCATGAGAACTTAGGAACCAATCAACAAATCGACTGCAAGAAAAAGCCAATCCTAGTTCTGGTGGTCAACCCATAAAATGTCAGCTCACACTGATGAAATGTGTGTAGTTGCAGCAGACTGTTATCCAATAAATTGCTGTATCCAAAAGCTAAACTGGGAGAGGCAAATCACAGTTCAGACCCAGCAGGATGCGTATATGGAAGTCAAAGTGGCAGTGGGAAAATGAATATTTTTTAATTCTATGTTGCAAATATATAAATAATAAGAACCTTACAGTCATGTCATAGGTGGGATAAACTGAAAATAGAAATTGGAAGGGGCTTGGCCAGTGCCATTCAAGTGGCTGTTTGCAGAACCAGGATCAGACCAGGCTTGCCAACCCTCAGCACACATCCTTCCCCCAGGCTTCTCTCTATGTGTACTGCTTCAGCTACAAGGAACCACAGGAGCAGCTTCAGGGCACAAAACGTTCAGGAAAGCTGCTTTGCTCGGTAAGGAATTGGATGTTGAGGCTGGTGGTGAGCCACAAAGCATGGCTGATTGCATGTGTGCTACAGAGCCATAACAGATACACCGGTGTTCCCTCGTCCCAAACTGTTGTTAATCCCACGCTGACCCTATGCTAGCGATGGCTTCTTCTCACCTAACTCCTGAGAAACTTGCCTTTTTCTTAGATTTTAGCCCAAGGGTAAAATTTGAACTAAGTCAAAACAACCTCAGTAAAAATGACAGGGGGACAGCAGCTTATCATGCTATGGAGGCTCCGCTCCAGGGAAAGATGCTCAGCAGCAGCCTTGCTAGAGACCTGGGCACCTGTCTACATTTAGCCATATCTAGGGCTAAACTACAGCAGTTGCTCTATCACCAGATAACCCCTCTCCAGCCAAGAAGGGGATCAGGAAAAGGAGAGGAGACCCACAGGTTGAAATGAAAACAGATTTAATGAAACAGTCAAACTAATGCCAAATGCCAATATAAAGGTATACAAAGTTATACCCAACCCAGCAAACATACAGTGGCCACAGTAAACGGGAAAGCATCACTCAGAAGAAGGAAGAGGAGCAGGCTCAGGAGAAGCCCAAACAAGAGCAGGAGCCCAAGTACATAGTATTTCGCAAACTTCCCTCTCTATACTGACCATGACATTTATTGTCTGGGATACACCTGGGAGCCAGCTTGGGTCAGCTGCCCTGGCCAACTCAGAACTGCTGATGGCCTGCAATCCACGGCAGGGCTGTGACTCTGTCCCAGCAAAACCAAGACAGCACCAAAACTGGGAAAGTGTTGAGGTGGCATAAACTGCCCTTAAGATCTGTCATATGAGTATCATGTCTCCCTGTCTTAAAAATAAAGCATTTGAATGTGCTACTCAGAAATCCCAGGTGAACTTCTGGCCTCTCACTAGAAGCTAAAAATAAAGATACAGTTCAAATTTCACTTCTCAATATATCAAATTGAGACAGATTAGATATAGATATGTAGATATATAGATATAGATATAGATATAGA
>NW_010415628.1:0-8199 GCF_000710305.1 Buceros rhinoceros silvestris
GGGCTGGAACCGGCCCGTCCCGCCTTGTCTCTCTCCTCCCGTGTCCGTGGGCTGGCAGTGCCACACGTGTGCACAGAGGGGGTGTCTTTCTTTGCCTGTGCAGGGGGAAGGTGGTGGGAGGGCAGTAATGCTGTTTGTTCAAACCATCACTGAGTCACAGACTGGTGGGACTGACAGGGATGTCTGGGGATCATCCAGTGCAGCCCTCTACTAGAGCAGGGTCACCAGAGCAGGGTGGTGTCCAGCCGGTTTGGGATCTCTCCAGAACAGAAGACTTCACAACCTCTCTGGGCAGCCTGCGCCAGGGCTCTGTCACCCTCACAGTAAAGAGGTTTCTCCTCATGTTCAGGTGGAATTTACTGGGTTTCAGTTTGTGCCTGTTGCCCCATGTCCTGTTGCTGGGCACCACTGAGAAGAGTCTGGCTCCATGCTCTTGACACCTGCCCTTTGGCTACTCATCAGCATTACTGAGATCCCCTCTCAGGCTTCCCTTTCTCCAGCCTGAACAGCCTCAGGGCTCTCAGCCTTTCCTTGGCACAGAGATACCCCAGTCATCTCAGCCTCTTCGTAGCCCTTTGCTGGACTCTCTCCAGTAGTTCCCTGTCTCTCTTGACCTGGAGATCCCAGAACTGGACACAGTGGTCCAGATGGGGCCTCACCAGGGCAGAGTAGAAGGGGGAGGAGAACTTCCCTCAACCTGCTGCTATTCATGCTCTTCTTAATGCATCCAGGATACTATCGACCTTCATGGCCACAAAGGCACATGGCTGGCTTATGGTGGACTTGGTGTCCAGCAGGACTTCCCAGAGCTGCTTTCCATTGATGCAGTTGAAAGTAACGTGATGCTTGGGGCGCAAGGAATAACCGCTTACATGCATATCGCTTGCTTTCTGTTTAGTGCATTCCGTATCTACAGCTGCTGCTCAACCGCTGCTTACAGAGCTATTTCTCCTCTAAGCTGAGCTGCATTTCCCCGGTCATTGTCTTCTGCCAGGCTGTGGTCAGGGCTTGGATGCAGCATGCAGCTGCTTTGCTGTATTGGAACTTACAGTCCACTTTTATTAATGAAACATAAGCAGATGCAGTGGATACTGCTCTACCCCACTCCTAATTACAACCACTAGTTAAGAACTAGCAGGTTTTTATGTACTTCAGCTGTAAGTTGTAATTATACCATTACTGCTGTTATCTGCATTGTTGACCACATACACAGAGTCAATTATGCAATTTGGGTAAAGCACAGATTTGGTCTGTATTGTATAAAAACCCCACCATTTATAAGTGATTAATAGTGCAACTTCTACCTGCCCTTCCCTTGCAATTACATTAATAGTTCTCCTTTGTTTGATTTTCTGAAATATACTTTTTTATTATGTTTGTTTCTAAATATTGATCAAGTAATTCACAATTATTACCCAGCATGAGTTAACAAATGCTGGTCAATTAGTTGTCCAGGGTATGTTTGGGGTTTTTTTGCTGGTGTTCCCAAACCGATTAAAATACAAAGCAGTTTACCAAACTCAGGGCTATTCTCTTTCCTGTTATACATATGCAAATTCTATTAATCTGAGTTATGTGCTCATATCAAGAGCATAGTGTTGCCCAAGGGACTTAAATTACCTCTTCTGCCAAAATTAATGTAGCTGCATAGCATCATAAAACTATAGGCAGATATGAGTTTCTTTTACACATTTGATACCGGACCAGACTGCATACAGAAATTAATTTTTCAATTTTCTGAAAGACTTCCTCCAGTGAGACACTGGAGGAATGTGGAAGGTGTGCTCTCTTTTGTTTTCTTTACTGCGATTAGCAATCTGGAGGGTTGTGTCTCTTAACGTCCACCTTTGGCTTTTCATACATATCTTCTTAAAAGCAGTTTCCGAATTGTCTTTCTAACTTTCTGGTTCAGGCTAATCCGAAATTACTTCTGAAGACTTGGGCCTCCATCTGTGACAGCTGTCCAATAGCATAAGCCCTTTCCTGGTCCTGTGCCAGCTGACAAATTCAAGTGTTTTTTTCCAGGTTTTGACCTATTACTGGTTTTGACTGATGTATGCAAAATAGGCTTTTAAAATGATGATGTGTGGTAGGTAGCTTCCAAGCCTGATAAATTAGCAGAGGTGATGACTGATAAGGAAATAAACCACTTAAAACTCTCACTAAATGATCCAAGACAGATGAGCTTTTCTTCTGCCTCCCGCTTCGTGTGGCTGCTGGGGGAATCCCTGTCAGGATTTTATTGATGTTTGTTAGGGGAGGGGGAACTATCGCACCGAGTTGGTCTGATCAGCATCTCCTTTAGCCCTTGAAGTGTCAGTCACTGTTAAAGGTACTTCTGTATACAGACAGACACTCCTTCCTAGCCGAAAAAGAGTAAGGTTTGCAAGTGCAATCCTTTGCACAGTTGATTCTAGCGGACTGGCTGCTGGGTAAGTTGTGCCAGAAGTCGTCTTTATCTCAGCTGCCATGGGACCTTCCTGACATCGCTCGGGAAGGTCACTAAATGTCAGTCTTTGTTTGAACAGAGCTGATTGTCTACTCTAGAATTGAACGTGGGAATGGAGACTCGGGAAGAAAGCAGCCCTGGAGAAAGCGTGAGGCCAGAATGACTGCAGTAGCTGTAGTAGGGGTCAGCAAGGGGGGGGTGTTCCTTCAGAAAGAATATATTTAGCTTCCATGCTGTGAAATGAGAGCAGAGGAGCTTTTGAATGTGAATATATCCCTGATGTGCACCTGTGGTGCGACAGAACAGAAGCCTGTGGCCAGAGGAGTGCAGAAGCTGGGCTCTGAAGGTGGGGAGAGAGAGAGGCAACGACAGCGTGGACCCGACGGGGATGGTACAGCCTGTGCTGGCTGTGGAGCCCAGCTGGCTTGCTCGGCCCCACAGTGCAGCACAGATTTTAAGTGTACTGAAGTCACGCGGTGATTGTACTGGATTGTGGTTGGACCCTCAAGTGCTGTAAGTCATTTGTTGGCTTCAGCCAGGGATGTGAGCCAGACGTCAAAATACACATTGCTGCTTCCCTTCCGTGGTGAGAGATCTGTTTTATCTCCTTGTAATATGGAGCCACACGCTCTCCTGGAATGTGTTCTGGGAAAGCAAAGCTGAGAGGGAAAGGACTGAGTGGCTCTGCACAATTGTGCCACGTGTACAGAAGAAAGGTCCTTGTGTCTAGAATGGCAAGTGAACGCGGTACCATTCACTGATCTTAAGCAGTGATGAATAACTCACACTGGGGAGAGGAAAGAAACCCACGGCAGCCTCTGTTAGTGCTGCTGCAAGCAGAATTAATTCACAGCGTGTAAAGAGGGAGGAGGATCCTGGCAGAAACTGCTGAATGGCTGAGACGAATGCTAGTGGGCTGGGAAACGTTCATAGCCGGCTGTTTCTGTGATGCAGAGCTGGTGGGGGGAAGCCAGGACTCGGAGGGTGACTGTTGGTTTTATACATGGCAACATTCCTGTGCCTGGTCTGAACTGGGCACAAAGTTAAAATCAAACGTCTCTTCCATTTCCACTGTCCTGACACCTTCCACCCTCTTTTTGGGTCCTAGTGCAGCCTTACAGGCTGCCTGACTGTTGTTATTTCTATCACTGTCTTCATTCTGTTATACAGGTTTAGAGCTGTGCCAGATATGTTCAGAGAGTAAAATGATGTATGATTTTCCTGTCTAATGCAGAGCTAATGGAATGTGCGTTAGCCTCATAGATGTTGATTTGTCTGAAAGGATATGATGCATTTTCCTCCAGTGATCAAGGAGGAGGTTGAGCACTTTATTTTGTCACCACATAAAATAAGAGAATATTCATACAACTCACTGTGGTGGGTATATTCTAAATTGGCAAAATAAAGTGAAATTACTTGACTGGATTTTCTGCAGGAAATCTCCATCCCATTCATTTTTAATTTCCCTTAAAACCCACCGTTTGATTTAAAAATCTGTTTTGAAGTTTCTGAGTTTGCCCCTGCTCATCCTTACCCGTGATTTAGTACACTAACCCAATTAATCATCTCTGCAGTCATTTGAAATGGTATCACATTTGGAGTTGTGTTTTTTCTTTCCTGCATATGCGTATGTATATCCATAATAAAATATCCTGCACAGTTTCATGATTCGAGTAAATAATCCCTAGAATGATATAAGAATTTAAACTCCTTTGGATTTATAGAGCTTGCAGATTAGAAGGGTTGTCGAAAGGATAATCTGAAGGGTTTATTTATATTTATTAAAGTACTTTCAAATTATGGAGGCTTTAAGATTTCAGGTAGAAAAGATTGGGCTGGAGAGAAGGCAGGAGAGGGAACTATGCAGTAGTATGCTTTCTAATATGTGTGGGAGGTTTTATTTCTTTCTGGAGAAAGATTAGTAAAAACGCATGCTTGGAAAAATTCCACTTTCTCTCCGCTCTAATCACTCCCTCAGATTATTGTCATGGAGATCCTGTCATACTCAGGAAGGCAAATCACTGGTTTCAGTGAAGCATTTCTTAACACCTTTATAAAAGGCCCTGAAGAACCAGCCTCCTTTGCCACCAGGCTTTGCATTACCAGAACTTGCGCCTGCACTTTAACTCTGATGACCATTGGTCTTAATGCTGCTTAATTTGGAGTATAGCTAGAAATCGGATGTGTGCCTGTCACTCATTCTGTGGCCGTTTTCCGACCCTAGGAGAGCACACACGAGTTAAAAAGTCTCCAAACTGAAGGCCACCCACCACATGGCAAGAATAAGCCATCTGAGGTCACCGGATCTTGCCAGGGCTAAGTGGGGTGGAATCAGCATTGTATGTGGCTGGTAAACAGTCTGCTTCGAGGAAAGGGGTCTTAGCAGCAACTGGGGTTCTAACTCTAGTACTTGGCTTTGGATCTTCAGTTTGAGACTATGACCTTCAGTGAGTGTCAGGTGGCAACAGGTTTACAGGTTCTGCAAGTCTTGTGAAGGGGAGTGATGCCCCTGCTTCACCAGCCGTCATCCAGAAGGAACTGTTGATGCAAGCTTTAGTTAGGAAAATGATACAAGATCCAGCTCTCTGAATGCTGAATGTGTGGTGAAGTTGGCTAAAAAAACCCACCAATCAACCTATTTTAGTAACTTTTGTGGTATTGCACACGTGCCTCACCCTTCTGTGCTGGGGGACAGCTGAAGCCCGTGTAGGCAGTGGCTCTGGCATCGCTGTGGAAGAACCGTGACAGGAGCTAGAAGGAAGGAAGGAAGGAAGGAAGGAACGTGTTTGCTTCGGGATCAGAGTATGCAGAGCGGATGCCTCTAAAGCTGTCTGCAGTGTGAGTGATTTCAAAGCTGCTGTAGTGCTTTGTTGCTGACCTGGTTCTTTAAGAAAATTGATGTGGCAGAATTTGCCTGAGTAAGAAGTTATCTCTATATTTGTCTTTTGCTCCGTGAGCTTCTTGGGTTAACACAGCCAAGCTGATTCCTGCAAGGTGCGACACTGCAAAATGGGACACACTTATTTTTCTTGTTTCATGAGGAACCACAGGTCTTTAAGGAAAATACTTTTTTCTAAAACTTCAAATAAAATTCTCAGAACTGGCAACCTGTTCAGAATTATTAGCTGTAGAATTTAGTAAAGAGAAAGGGCCTAATTCTCAGTCAAGGTATAATTAGCTTTAATGCTTAATTACTCTGAGTCATCTAATTGGTTTCACTGGGACCTCTGACAGTAATACTCGGAGCAAGGCACGTAAGTGCCTTCAGAATCCATCTTAAAAGTTTGTAAGGTTTTGCGGTATGACAGATGTCATTAGTGCAGCAGGAGTGTCCTAGGCTGTCTGCTTTCCGAGAATATGGAATGTCGATGCTAATGAAACAGTGTCTTAGTAGCAGTTGTTTGTGCTCAGACTTTAGACCATAGAATCAGCGGAGGAATATTATCCTTCCATAACAAAAGAGAACTTGGCTGCACTCAGGGTTTCATGGTGAGGAATATTCATGACACTGTGTCGCTTGTGGATAGAGTGCACAAAGTGTCTGTTCTAACATTTTAATGATATTAATTTAATGTATTTTTACTTGGTAATACAATTTTTTGCTATAGTGGACCTTCATTCAGAAAACTCATAGGGAAAAATTATATATAATCGTGTGATAACCATTTATAATCATGGAATTCTGTTGCCTTCGCTGGTGGTGGTGTTTTGTATTGAGATGCTGAGGCTATAGCTCGACCCTCGATCTGTGGCTGCCTGCCCTAGATTTCATTGTGGAGCCAATGTTACTGGGTATTTGAAAGAAGATAATTATTGCCTTTACTGCAGACCATGTAGTCATTTTCATATCTTGAAATTACAGTTCCATCTATAAGAAACAAAATGAAGATGGCATCCAAAGAAGACTTTAAACGAGTGTGAAATTCAGCAAGAAAATAGGGAGGCAGAGTTCAGTTCTTCTGTGCTCCAGACTCACTGTGGTTTCATTCTGGTTATGAGGTACATAAGGTGGGGGAAGCGTGTGACAAGTGTTCGTGTGCTGATACACCGTATGGACACATGTCATTTTAACTACGACAGATAACGGCTGCAGCACGTGTTTCGGTTAATCAGAAAATCCTCGCCATGAATAATTAATGCTGCAATATCATTTTTACGGTTAGTGCTCACAGTACTTGGACAGACAGACATCTGGTTAATAGTTTATAAGCAAATTAAATACTCGATGCATTATTAAAATGGAAGAGAAATTTCATCAGGGCTAAATCACACACGCTTGATGCCCCACGTTGGGGATGACCATTTTGAGTGTAGCACTTGTCTGCCTCTGTGTCCTTATTTGTGTCTTGCGGATAAAAGGGGAAGGAGTCTACTGCTGGTTAGATTTGAGAACGGACTGGGGAAAAATGTTCCGATGTTCCCTCTGTCCATCAAAAAACCTAAATCAGTCTGTGTTGCCACAGCGTTAAGCCATCGAACAGCCGGAAGTTTAAAGTGTCTGTCTCAAGCTGGTCCCATTTTGCTACAGCTTTGCACTGAGCCGTGGGAATCTCTCTCAGAATGGAAAATAGGGCCCCAGTTGGGATGAAATGGGAAATTAATAGTTATATTGCAGTATTCCTTGAGACAGAGATTGCTCCCATCTGACATCTGTAATGGTCCTTTGTTTTCCTGGCCGAGATCACAGTAGTACAGTTTTCATACAGAACTCTTTTCCCTCTCCTTAATTCTGTGTTTTCTCATCCTAGAGAGTGCGGAGACCTGAACATGGCTCTGCTTGATGCATGAGGCATCTGTAACGCTGGGAGGAGAGCGGCTCTTCTCCATGCTCAGCTTCGGTTGTGGGGACATGTGGCCGTGAAGGTCATGCTGTGCATGCTGGTGGTGAAGAGGTCTGTAGTTGATTATCTCGTGCGATGCTCTCGGCTTCTGCCTTCTGTGGGGCTTTGTTGTTGGCATCTCTCTTCTCCTGCCACCTTTTCCATTCTCCTGTGTTTATCAGGGCTCTGTACTGGCAGCGGTGATATGTTGGCGTGCAGTTTGTGAAGGCTTGGGAGAGTTGCCATACCTGCATTTAAAGCTGTAAGATGGGAACTATGGCTTGAAATGCTCACCCTGTATCCTTAGGACCTCTGCTAAAGAGCTGTGTAGCCTCTTGTTAGGTTTTGCTGATGAGATGAATGTTTTTCCAAAAAAACTTTAGAAGTTTATTTCAGAATTATCACAATTACTCACTAGGGTGAAATAGCCAAAAATAAATGGAAAGCAATTGATCATTTTAATTTTCTCTGTGTGGAAGCATGGCAAAATCTTGGAGCATTTCAAAGCTAATAATAAAAAATTAACTGGGATTAACTAATAACCTGTAAAATAAATAATAGCCTTTAATTGTAAGGCAAAAATAAATCAATGAGGGTCGGTTTGTGATTCAGTTTTATCTCAAGGCTCAGAAGAACAAACCACTCTGTGAGATAAATTCAATAAGATCGCTTGAAATAATACTTTTGGGGCCAAATTAATTTATAAATAATGTTTATTTTTAAAGAAAACAAGATAGGCATCAGTGAATGCCCTTGGGGTCCAACCTTGAGAGCTTTCCCCTCTGCAGGCATAACAGCTCCGTTGGTGCTAACGGAGACCCAAGGGGGGAGAGTGGCAAAAACATTTGGTCGGGAAGTGTCATCACACAGTTGGAATACAGCAGTTTGTTAACGGGCTGCACGACATAGTACTAGGAAACCAGGGGGAAA
>NW_010415628.1:8288-23165 GCF_000710305.1 Buceros rhinoceros silvestris
GAAAGAGTCATCACTATTGAGTCAGCTTGGGGCGTGGGATGTCATTAAAAGATGGCAGGGCTTCCTGAACTTAGTGGCTGACAGTTGATACTGCCCTAGGCAGCAGAAACATGATCTTAGCAGCCACCTAGATGGTTGTACGTATATGGGTATATATATATACACATATACACCCCGCCCCGAGGTATGTGTCAGCAGCTTTAGGAGCGTGCAGGGACCATCTGTTAAGCAGCATGAATTTAAACGGCTTAAAGTGGGCAGCAGAAGGATCGCTCCCAAAGACATGCCCTGCGCTTTCAATTACCCAGGCCCATGGCGGGTGGACAGGTCGGGAGCAGTGATAGGTGTTCCTTCCTTTCAGGTGACTCTGTGACTTTTGGCAGCGCTAACGGATCTTTGTAGCCAGCTGCAAATTGAAGTAGTGCTGAGAGGGAGCAGAATGTTGGACCTGCTTGCTTATCTTCTTGGAGATATTCTGAAGTAGCTTAGATCAAGCTTCATTTTTTGTTTTAGCTGGTGTTGTGCTCTTAGAACAAGATCCGGGTCTGTATATAAAGGTGTCCCTCACCAATCTGTTTTACTGGGTGGGAGGGGTGATATTGCTGCCACTCACAGCGTGGCCCCTTAACTAATAATGTAATCCTATGAACACAAGAACATATTTGTTGTCCTTTCCCTATCTTCACGTGTCCAGGATAGGTCATCTCCAGCCTCCATGTATGTCCTTTCCATGAGGAGGAAGCTCAGAAGACCCAGAAATCAATCATACAGAAAGCAAGGATTAGAGTGGTGGAGAGAGGACCTGTATTCTTCAATCACAATGGCCTTAATAAGTGAGCTTAGTAATTGTATTGGCTAGCAATCTTCCCTCTCCAAGTTTTGGGAGGGACCAAGACATTTTCTGGGGAGAACTGGTATGAGTGGAGCAAGGGGGAGAGTGACCAAAGTGGATTCAATCATTAAGATATATTTCTTTCCCTGAAAAGAAGATTGTTGGTCTGAAGAAAGATGTTCCTCTGTGCTAGAATTGAATGTGCTGCGGTTTGGGGGTTTTTTTCTGTGTATTGGGTTTTAGAGGACTGTATTTTTTTAATTTAATATCTCACTCACTTCCCGTATAACATTCCCAAAACCAGTTTCTATAGACGTCTATGCGCAGAGTGTTTTATGTGAGCCAAAGATGTTTTTTCTTGCTAGATCTTTCGTATCTGGCAGCACAACTGCACAGGTATCTTTGTTTCTCCTGGAAAGTTTTTATTCTCATCTCTAAACTAAAACCTGGAGTGCTAACCTCTTTTTTCTAACAAAATACTCTGATGCTTTTCCTTTAGGAATCCCCTTTCTTAATCATGTGCCATTCTGTGTGGCCAGGGAGATGCTATCTCTGAAGGACTTGTCCTCTCTTCTGAAGTCTTGCTTTTGAGACTGGAGAACTAGCAGCTATTTGGGACTGAGCCTGTCTGTATTGTTCTTCATATTGGCTAAAAAAGTGTCTACAAAAGCCAATAAAGGTTATTTTTCGACCCTTTATCTACTGACTCAACAGTAGCCTCAAACCACAGAATTACAGAATCATTTTGCTTGGAAAAGCCCTTTAAAATCATGGAGTCCAACCATTCCCCCAGTGCTGCCAGGTCCCCACTGCCCCCTGTCTCTCAGCCCCACACCGACACGGCTGGGAAACCCCTCCAGGGATGGGGGCTCCACCACTGCCCTGGGCAGCCTGGGCCAGAGCTTCTCAACCCTTTCTGTGAAGAAATTTTTCCTAATATCCAGCCTAAATCTGCCCTAGTGCAACCTGGAACCATTTCCTCCTTGGCCTCAGGGCCACGGATAAGCACACATCTCGTGCGGAGATGCTTCTTAGGTCGCTGCAGTATCTTGCCACTGTACTTGCGTGATTTGTCCTCTAAGGATGACGACAATGTGTTCGTTATAACACATGCTTCACCTTACAAACCTTTTCTGGTAGCTCCATAATTAAGTAAAAGCAATGCTTTTGTAATTTTTTTCAGGCTTCTTTCTCCTCCCTTTCCCCTCAGGAAAAGGATACACAATAGGAACAAATAATTTTTTTTCAATTAGGTTTTGGAGTAGTTCAGAGTGGCTTGAAAACAAATGAAAAACATTGAGAAAAATAGGCCTGACTGATTTCCCGTTCATTTAAATCATGCATCTATCCAAGGGCTCTATTATCTAAGAGGATTTTTAGTCCCCAGCGGGTAGGAAGCAGTTAACTGAAACTCCGCTTACTTTCTGCACAGTGTCAGAATGAGTCTCCCCAACCAACCTTTCAAAGGTTGCAGGGTAATTAAGGTTCACTGGTAAAACTGTGACTAGGCAGCTGTATTTAATTAGCCTCTCTGTGAGGTAGGATTGCTGCATCCTTTTTGAAATGCCCTTTGACGAGGATAATGGAATATGTCTTACCGGAGCTTTAGTGTGATGATCAGTGTGTTACTGATCATCACACTACAGCAACAGCAAGATAGCGGGTCCATTTCTTTGGGCATATCAAGGGGCTGCGGAACCAAACTCCGCCTTGAAACCCAGCTCTGAGGTACTGCTGTCCGGGCTTTGGGAGGTGGGAGGGAAGGCAGCATGCCTTCCAGAGCAGAAGGCTGTTTCACCTTTCTGCTTCATGGAACAGGAAGACCTGTTTTCCCCAAGTGCTCAGTCTGGACCCCACTGAGCAGTTGTTTGTCCTCCTGCTGGGATGTGTGTCCAGCCAGAGTAGATGTCTACCCCAAGGAGCATTAGGGTCACATGTATTTCAGCGCCAGCCGTGCTTTACTCATATGTCAGCGAAGAAATTTGCCCTTCAGGGCTTCCTGCTGTGATGCCAGTCTGTGCTGAGGCCAGTGTGGAGTTATCCCTTGAAGACACAAGAATATTTGTCCCTCAGTATTTTTCTGAAAAGCACCAATACTTCCTTTCTTGTTTAGATCTGTGTCAACAAAAAGGAATGCCTGTGAGCTAAGCTATTGTAAACCCAGTGAGAAGGAGATGTAAATAATGTTAAACATTAAACATTAACTCCTGTTAAAATTATCTGGTTTTCTCCACCCTCTGCCTTGCTGCTCTGTAGGTAAGATTTGTTAGTGGCTGAGCTGGTCGATGCATCTGGTTGGGCTTTTCCTGCCTAATCCAGAATGGGGGATAGCAATGCAGCATCGTACTCGAAACTGGGAGAGAATGAAGGTACGTGTTTTGCAGCCTGCTGTAAATGCTGTCTGACGCGTATCAGTGACCCTTCTGAGCCCCACAGACTTTGCCATCCACAGGACCCTACCCTGGTTTTCTTCTAAGTAGTCTCCAGGGAGTTGCTTTTCCTTTTGGCAAGAGGAGTGGCTGAAAATCCAGTAAGAGATCTTTATGTACATCATTTATGTTCTCTGTATTGTGTTTGAATACTAATCCCTGGCCAGCCCTGTGCTGTTGTTTCCACTTGCTATTTCTCACCTAGTGCTCTGCCACCTTTCAACTCCTTTGCCTGGAGGCTGAGGCATGCAAGCTGAAGTGGTGAAGACCCCAGTCACAGTCATTCAGGTGCTGTAAGGACATGAATTTTCAGGAAATCCTTTTTCTTTCTGAGGGCCGGATTCTGGAAACTGGTCCTAAAGCCAAGTACTGTCTATTTCACCTTTGATTGTGTGGTGTTAAACGGACCTGGATGTGCCTGCAGTGGAAGGAGTGTCATTTTGGGAGAACTATTATAGAGATCAGGAAGGAAAACCTCTTTACACAAGCTCTTTTTAGAAAAGAAATACTTTCCTAAGTTACCAAATGCAAACAAGTTAGTACCACCGCCAGTTGTAGGTGTAGCAAGTCCTGTATTAAGGAGTGCCTGTGTGGCCATATAACAACTTAGTCATATCTTTAGCGTAATTGAATGTTTGTGGTAATGTGTATTGCTGATAATTCATACTGACAGTAAGCTTGGAAAATATCAACCTGAATATTTTCTGACAAAACTTTCCATGTGGCAAAACATAAATTTGCCTGTAGTCATTTAAAAATTGATGCAATGTCCTTGCACGGCTTCCTGAAGCATGGTGCTGTTTTATGAGCCAGTCATCTAAAGAAAAAACAGATGGCTTTCTTTTGAAATGAGTGTTGAGGGCCTTAGATATATTTGGTATGTTTATTTTGTAGTGCTTGTTGGACCTCCAAGGATGTCTTGGAATCCTTCCCCTTATTTTTTTCTCAGTCTAAAAGAATATAGAATACAGCTGCTTTCTGTGCATCCCTCACTTGCCTCCTTTCAGGTGTCTCTGAGAGTTCAGATTTAAGGCAGTTCGCTCTATAGGTAATCCTGAGGTAGACCACAGTTTGACAGAGGGGAAAGGAGACAATGATGTAAATATTCCTGAGGTATCCTGTGTCCCTCCGGCGATGCCATCTAAGTCACCAGCAGCACCGCGTCTTAGCTGCTGTTCACCCATGGTGAATGTCAGCTGTGATGCTGTTTCCTGACCGTAGATTGAGTGTGTGTTTATTGTTGTCCTATTTTCAAGATGTATTTCGGAGTTGTTTCGCATGGGCCTTCTGTAACATTTTTTGCTCTCATTAGCTCAGTTCAGAGCAACAGTCCTCACTTCAGTTAGTTGTGGGTGTTCTGGACTGTGAAAGCGGCTTGGTCAGGATTTCAGCAGCAGGATTTCCTTGTGCACCTTGTGCCTTCCTCGTGCAGAGGTGGGTGGAGGCAGAAGGATGCCTGGCTCCATATCCTAGATACTTCGATGCATCTTTCAGCCTCTGCTGATTAAGAACCTCTCTGCCATCAGGGGAAGGAGTACTTCATTTGCTTATCTTGGTCTCACATAGGAGAAAAGACGGTATCAACCGAAGACGAACCTTTGGTACGCACTGGGAGTCAGGAAGGGGCTACCCTGTCCCTGACATGAAAGTGAAGGAGCTTAGATGTCAGTTCTGTAGATTTACTTCGTTCCCTGTTTTGCCCTGAAGATATCGAACAAGGAGGCAGTAGGACTTGGATAAGCAGAGAGCTCACAACGCTCCTCCGCAATATTTTATAGTGCCTCTGCTGGGCTTATGTTGCTGTTGGTTTCTGAAAACGGATTGCGAGCATCAGCTTTTGATCACTTATGATGACAGTGAGGACTTTTTGTGAGCATATGCAGTGCTTTGATACCGGCAGGTGGACAGGCTTTTTTTTTTTTTTTCGGTATGCATGTAAAGGATCTGTATTTTCTGGTAATGTTAATAGAAATGACTTTATTAAATTGCATTTTTCTCATGGTGAAGATGTGTGAAGTGCACCAAGAAGTGCTAAGAAGAGAGATGTAATGATGCAGAAGCCAGAAAATCATAGGGCTGCTGCCGGCTGTCACTCAGATGATTTCATGCGCCTTAAAATTAAAGAGATGTATATCAAGTGGCAGGAGTGAGTCACCAGAATGGGGATGACTCAAGTGGTTGCTGTGAATTCTGCGAGGAATGTTAAATGATGGGCTCTGGGAATGGCTGTGCTGCAAGTCTCTAGATGACAAGAAAGGAGTTTAAATATTAGCAGTAACATGAAATGAAATTTAGGATTACATCGGGATGCACTGGGAAGGCTAAGACACTTGCCAGTTGTCCAGTGTCACAGCCTTGGAACATCATATAGGAATAATATGTTACTAAATCTTCTCATGTAATGCTGTCAGTAAAGATAAGAGTAAGGAGAGTGACTGATGTTTAATTCAGTACTTCTGACTGAACTCAGTTGTTTATATAAATGATTTAACTCTCTTTAAACTTAGGACCAGATACCAGCCTCGCTACGATGAAGACTTTAATGAATATACTTGAGAACTAGCCTGGAAGCCAGGGTGTGCTGAGCACGAAGTGAGAGCTGCTCAGGGGAGTATCACGGCTCCTGCACCCAAAAGATCCTTCTGTGTTTTGGGAGCAGGAAGTCTGAGCAGTCCCAGTGGTGTCATCGTGCTTCTGAGTAAACACAGTTAGGAGCAGAAGTACAGCTGGACAGTCTACGAGCCTGTGGAGCTCTTGGCATATTGTGTTTGTTGCGGACGGGGAATCGTTTGTTTGAAGAAAGGAAAGGTGAGGGTACGAAAAGGGAAGAAACCAGCCCTTCTGACTGAGCAGTGACGTCCTAGAGGGCAGTTTGGACTGGTGCGCAAATACAAGGCGACAGGCAGCTGAGAACTGGGGCCCAGACCGAAAGAAGAGGAAGTGAAATCCCTGTCTGCTTCAAATAGCAGCCACAATATTTTAACATTATAGCTTCAAGTGCAGATTTCAGCCACAGAAAAGGGTAGAAGAGGAGGATACCTATTGCAGCTGGAAAATCGCTGGTATTTAGAGCAAGGGTACTAGGCTTAAAATAAAACAATTCTATGGCTCTTCTAGAGTTACTGACTATGAAGTGATTACTCCCCCTGACCTGGGGGCTGTTGGAGACCACAGTGTTAACACAGCGATGTAAACTCCGCGGGGAAGCTTATTTTTGCAGCCCTTGCATATACAAATGCCTGTTGCTTACAAAGAGCAAGTGACTCCTTGGTATTCTCACTCAGGCAGTTGCTGTGGTCCTTACAGCAACTCTGTTTGTTTGTGTTTGTTTCCCCCCCAAATTTCCTGTCACTGTAGAATCCCAGCTCCCTTCGATACGTCCAAAATCAGGTCTTATGCGCAGGTCAGGTATAAAAGTGCCCTCTCAGAAGGGGGTGAGGCACTAGACTTTGGGCGGTGCCAGAGTCCTGGTGCCCATAGCTTTAGTGTTGGCTTGTCTTTAAAAAGGCCAAGAGTTTGAAGCTCTGATGTAGTTCTTTCTGGCCTACATAGGTTCCTAGTGCCAGTTCTGAGATTTGCTCGCTCCAGAGTTTCATGAAAGTGTTTCTAGGTGACTTTCTCATGTCAAGGATTTTGACTATGTTAATTGAGTTTCTAGAATAATACATGCATTCTTCTGGAGAAGACATTCAGACTGAGCTGTGCCAGAATAGCTTTTGACTCTTCTAACCACGACTTTTTTCACCAGCTCAGCAAAGGTTGAGTTTTTAAGGGGTTGTCAGGTTTTTAATCCTGTTATACACCTTTCTAGCTGCATTGCTATGCATGGAGAGAGAGAGACGCTCCCCAGGTGTCTTTTGGCCTTGGCTCTTACAAGTCAATATGTCCTTTTGCTAAATTAGTCACTCTGGCCGGAACAATTCTCTCTCATCAAATCTAAGGCAAATACTGTTCTTAGTGATCTTTTATCTACTCCACTGAGCCATGAGAAAACCAAAACCAGACATTTCCCAACTACCTTTCAAGGCACTGAAAGGCTCCACTGAGTATTTAACCTTCTCACATAGCAGGTAGCCTGAATAAGAGCTTCTGTGAAGAATTTGGCAATCAAAGCAGTTCAGAAACTTTTCAGCCCTGACTACTCCTACTCGTTTGCTATTCTTAGTGCACTCTCTATTGCCGTCAAGAATCTAGCTCAAAGCTCCGAGATTCTTCTCACTTCATCAGTATCGTAAGGCTCCTTTTTTGCATCTTTATTTTTAGGCACACAGTTTCTGGCGATTAATGTGCAACCTCCTTTCCTGGGGAAAAGTGTGATTGTTGGCTACAGTAAAAACAGACTGTGTTTGAGAGCAGAGAATGAGCGTTTTCCTGTTTCCTTCTAACTCTGCATCGGGGGCAGATGTTGCTCGTGCAGCTGGTTCTGCCTCAGTTCTCTCAGCAGAGTTATCCCCAGTCCTATAATTCTGTCCTGCACTTGCTGAAATGTTTTACTGGCCTGGAGCTTAGGCTGCAATGACTAGGAAGCGTGTTCTGAAGTAATGAAATATGCATCAATGAACAAGGGAATAAACGCAGCAGATTGCAGAATAAGAAACACGCTGTTTAAGGAAGTGAACTTTGCTCATTTCATAAATGCTGTTTGTTTCTTTATATAACTTGTGATGATACTCATGTATGATCTAGCACAGAGCAATCCTGTGTAGAGCAGAAAAAGGGCTGCGTATACGAGCAGAAGATGGAAGAAGCGGAGAGTCGGACAAGGGAACCCCAGGGAACTTGATCCTGCCTGAATGAAAGCGGTGCTGCTGACTGCCAAGTTCCCTGCCCATAGCATCCGGAGCAGGCCTGAAGAGGGTACAATGACGTTTATTATTGGTTAGTGTAGGGTTGTTACTAAAGATATAAAGAGCTTGTGGTATGAATAGTAGCCACACAATACCACAGACCCCGAGGAAGGAATCCCTTAGTGTGCTTGTATTTTACTTTTTGCTGCAGCAGAATATTTTTGAGCTCTTGAGAAGAAGGAATGGTTACTCAGGAAGACAAATCAGAGAGGAATTTTTGCATGGGAACAGAAATGGTGGCAGTTCAATGCATCGTGTATGGCAACGAGGTGACTACTTCCAGAAGATGTACAGTCTCCCCTTCTTTCTTCTTCTCCTTTCTCCCTCTCACTAACAAATACTGCTATAAGTATTATATATTCAAGGATCAGTTTATAAATATATGCTGACCCCTCTGCCTTTAGAAGTCTCTTCTTGACCTTTAAAGGTCCCTTCCAACCCAAACTATTCCAAGATTCTGTGCCACTGGGGTAGTGCAGAGGAACAGCCAATCTTTGACTACAGTTGCTCAGTTAAAACTTCCACTGTTCTGCTGTGCCACGGCCCAGTTAGTGCCTGTTTTGAAGGTATTCGCGCTGATTCCCTCTTGGCAGGAGCAAAGCAGAGCTTGCTAAGATGACTTCAGATGGAGGGTGCCTCCCTGAACATCCGTGACTATATACAGACCAAGTCAGGGCAGTCTTGAGGCTGATCTTCCTTGACTCAAGTGAGGAACCCTCATCTTGGAACTCAAAGGGGAGGGAGAAAGTCAAGTGAGAGTCGCCTGCTTTCATTGAAAAGTAATTAGGCAAGAACACCAGCAGACTGTGGTGATGATGGAGCCATAGAGAAATGTTGCCGTGGATTTTGACTTTTTGCAAAGCGTTACACAGAACACACAGGTGGAAGTGTAACATCTGCCCTTCTCCTGACAGTCAGTGTTTCCTCCTGTATTACTGTTTTACCTTGAAGCAGCAGAAAATATGATTAAAAATAGGAATGAGGAAATGTGGGTGTCATCCATCTGATGCTCAGAGTAAACACAGTCTGTGAAAATGAGAGGACTGGTAGGACAATACCACGGTTGATGATAAAAAGTGTCAGTTGTGTAGGGAGCAGAGGCCTTTCGGCTGGGTAATCATAATCTGAGACTGTCAGTAGGAAATGAGGGAGATGCAGCGGTGGGAAGAGAGTAGGTTCATCCTTTGGATTTATTCAACATGCGGCTCTAGTTTGGAGGGATTATTGAAAGTTTGGGGTAAGTCTGTGTTCTTAAAGTGGTGTGATGTCCTGGGAAGCCGTGCAGAAAAGCACAGACTGATCAAAAAAATGCTAGAATTAAGCCGAGTGGAGAAAAGCCAGACCTAACCTGCTGGAGTCCTTTGAAGATCTTACTACAAAGATACAGTGGATAATAGTGTGCTTAGCAATTTGTCTCCAGCTGCTAAAATCAAAGCACTCGGTGGTTTGGCATAGAAGCCAAATGATCACATCTTGAATGCACAAATATTTAACATATCACTCAGCACCCCCTTCACAGCTCAAGCCTCTGTGACTACAGCCAGGCATAAAACCTGTGGGTCGGCCCATCTTTTTGTTGTGATTGCTATTGTTGTTATGATCATACTTTTAGTCCTTCTCACAGGGGATGGGACAGTGATATTTACTTAAAAACCCATCTGACAGCCCTCCCCTCCATGTGTGACTCAACAAACAGACGCCGTTTGGAGAATCAGGAAGGCTTTGTTGTCTGCTCCTACGGTCACCTCTGCTAGAAAACGTGCATATAATTGATACTTAAAATGAATATTCTGGTCATGTTCTTCCCAGAAGATTTTAATATACTTAGAATAACTGCATCTGATCCCCCTGGACTGCTTTTGTGCCTGGAAGAATTCAGGAAGTGGCATATAGCAAGTGCTTTATTTTAAAACAGAAAAACCCATCCCAACCCCAGAGTGGGTTTCAGTCCAACTTGCTTGTCAGTTTTAAAACCATGAACACTCTCCTGGTTCTTTGCTGTGGGCTGGTCAGGCTTTGAGAAAACACTGAGTTTTCTCACTACACTGGGAAAGCAGGAGCTTTAGTACGGTGGTCACAAGTATCTCGGGTTGCATTTTGTCTGTGTACGTCCACACACACACATCATATATTTGTGTGTAAAATGTCACCTTTCTTAGAAGTGACATCTGAGATATCAAGCGTGCGCAGGCACCTTAATGATCTTACAGTCAGAGACGTGCTGAATAGAAATATTTGCCCTGCTTTGCATCATGACAAATAAGATAAGAGTGTGGAATAATTCAACTCCCACCAGAAGGCGTGGTGCTGCCCCGGCAGCATTATTTTTGGGTTGATGGTTGCTGTGTCATCACCAGCGATGGAAAATCGGCAGCTGACCTACCTGTGCGCCAGCCCTGCCTAAGCCTCAAGAGCTATTTCATGCCAAATTACTCTCTAATTAAGTTGCACAGTGGTAGAGCTAGCACAAGCTGTACTGAAAAGGGGATGCCACTTTCCAGTAGGTACCAGAAGCTCAGCGTGTCGTTGAGCAAATGGAATAAATGCCTCTTCACAGCCCAGTGCTCGCTGTATTTGACCTTGCAGTGCCAGCTATTGTTTGCTGGCTAACAGTGCCCTGGCTGGGCTACAGGCAGGACCCTGGTACTGACCCCACTTATAGCAGAGCTATGCCCCAGCCACTTTACAAAGTGAGTTTTGATCTGAAAGTTGGCTGGTATGTAGAATTATGTTTCATAAACTGGTGCTGGTCTCTCAGGGTATTATTACCTGATGCACCCTGAGGAGTTGGAAAGAAGATCAAGAACTGGAAGTCCATGGGTATATCTGTTCTGTTGCCTCTGCTGTTGCTAGCAGGTGTTACATGAGTAATTTCCATGAAGAAAATGTACTTTTTTGCTGCTATTCTTGACATTCTGAAATGCAGGCTATTTTATGTAAATTGGAAGAACATTTCATAAGAAAATGTAGGTGGGGAATATATTAAATCTTCTGCTAAATAAAGGAGAAATTATATGAGGGAGACAGATCATCCAGCTGCAGAAACTATTCAGCTCGAAGTGTGAGGAGACAGGGAAGTGAAAGCCATTAATCTGGTGGCATTAGAAGATTACCTGAATTATCCGGGCTGGTTACAAACCAAACTGTAATTAGGTATGGTTGATGGCTTGAGGTTACTTGAGACATCAAAGATGGGGGAAACGGGGAGGACAGAGTGGCTACTGAAACAGGGGTGGGGAATAGCTTTATCAGACCCAGTGCCTGCCTGACCGTTGCCTTGGAGCTCGGTGCCCTGTGTTGCTGGCTGCTCTGCTGCCCACATGCCCATTCCCAGCTGCTCTCTGTGCACCTCGGGGCTGTTATCTGTAATGCAAACTTAAAGCTTTTGGGGGTCTTTCTCTCAGGAAAAAAAAATAATGAGACACTGACAGAAGATGTGGAAGTAGATGCGAAAAGGATTCATGCAAGTACCGAGTACGTACCTGAGAACAAGTAAGGGATAGCTTGGCGTTGCGCTGTAGAAGAGGTGTAGTGTTCATGAAGTTGCTGGGCAGCTGTCCCTGGAGCATGATACCCTCTTGGCTTATACAGGTCAAAGCGACCCAAAAACCTGAGCATCACACTCCGTCTGCCAGGAAAACTCTTGTTCATGGGAAGGTAAACCTTTTGCTGTGATCTTAGGTACTTCCTCTCACGTGCGTTTGCTTTCTTCATTGTAAACCCCTTGCTGAAGCAAAAGAAGTCGCTATGAAGGCTTCACTGGCTGCAATAATTTTTGTTCCCTATTTTAACAGTTTAGGGAACTCAGTCTCCCTGATAGTAATAAAATAAAAAATAGACTGGTGATACCAGTCTGTTCTCTGAAAAGTGAGTGGGATTGCACCTTCTCACGATGCTCCAGCCAAGGACAGCATCTCACTGTGCTACCTCAGCAGCACAGCAAACTCCTCCGACTCTTGTTCCGCATCCTCTGCCATTCATTTGAGGGTAGGATTAAATGATTTTTGTCATGTTTCATGGGGCCGGCACACAAGGTGTTACTTTAGTCAGCCAGCGTGGACGTGGAGTTGGTACATTGCACTCTTCTCTTACTGTTCTTCCTTGCCTCTTTCCCCATCCCAGGGGAGATTCTATCAGTTCACAATTTTCCCATTCCTCTATCCTATTGCTGAGGTCAGAACGTGAGGAGGGATGGGGAAGACAGCTCCTTCGTAGGATTGCCCTGTTTTATATGGGAAATAATCCCTGCTAAGCCAGTCCCAACTTTAGAGGCTGACCTCTTTCCTTAAAGGCCACAGGTCACACACTGCTATCTATCATGGCTTTCTTGAGGGAAGCAGAGGGATCGATGAGCTCAGTGTTCTTAGGGCTTGCTCACTCTCAAGGTTTGTCTTTTTATCCCCTTCAAACTTGAGAGGAAGAGGGAGAAAGCAAGAGGGGATGTACCTGCAGCAGGTGCTCAGAGATTGGATCAAGATACTGCCTGTCATCATTGTGTTTAGGCTGCCAAATAAAACAATGATTGGAAATGAAGATTAAAATTGGAAATCTTCTTTCATAGCTAATGAAAAGCAGTAATCTTGGCATAACATATGGCACTGCATTCAACTCTTAGTGCCGTAGGAGTGGTTTGCAGCTGACAGCGCATATGTCTGTACAGTATGCTTCAGAGCCCCCAGATTTAGATATTTGATTGAATCAGTAATTTTTAAGGTTGGAACTTAAGCATTTTCCTCATCCCCTTTCTTCTGTTCTGACCCCTACACCTCCAAAAAGTACCTTGAAAAGTTAAGCGTTTCCTAACGCTCATGGAATTACGTCCTGTGCTTATTCAGTACTTGCATTTCTGTTAGAGGAACAAAGGACCCTGAAGAACCTCAGGTGGCATCTCAGAGCTCATACAGTACCTGCCAGGAAATCCTACTGGGTTGCTAGTTCTAGAAAAAAAAGCTGCAACTGCCAGTCTGAGTTTGAGCAAACAGGTGTGAATTGTATGGACGGTGTGGGACCGCGCTTCTTCCCTGAGCGATGTGGTGAAACGCTCAGGGTGTCTGAGCTTTCCCTCTGTAGAGGATTTATTAATCCAGTTTCCAAACTCATTGCCGTACCTTCAACTCTCACTAATTCGTCAAAGGGTGAGGAGAATTGTATTCTCCAGGAAGAAAGAATACAGAGTTATCTCACTGAGCTCTTGATTTGCTCGGATCCCTTCAGGATAAAATCTCAGGCATTTTTTTTCTTACGGCATTAGATTTTGTTTGTGTTTCATTGCTGGTAGAACTTGTATCAAAATTTTGAGGCAACTTATATTCTGGCATTCAGATTCCAAAGCCAGAAGACCACGGGTACATTAATTAAAGTTTATAACAAGAAGAAAACAAAAAAAAGAAGTGGTTTAATGAACGCAGAAGTAGCGCGTCCTTAGTCTGCCGCAGGAGTTGGGGATAACAGGCATTTGCAAATTCATGTCTATTAGCCCACTCTCCTGAAGGCAAAATTCTAGTGAGTAATGAAGGGAAGATAACTGTTCAGCATGGAATCGAGCTTCGGGATGAGCTTTCATGACTGCTGAGGTGAATTAGATACGGGGAAATATCTGAAGAAGAACTATTTGGCTGCAGAGATCTGCATATTAAGAGAGCCTGTACCAAGATATTCAAGTGCAAAGGCACAGCACGAGGGGCACTTTCCAGCTGACTCATTGTGATACTTTAAAATTGAGTTTTTCTCTTTGAATATGCAATAAGACTGCAGGAGGTTGGGATTCATTTACTGCGTTCATTTGCCTGCATCCATGCTTTGCAGAGCTGTGGCACACAGGCTGTGTGCAGCTGCGTGCCGACATGTGAGACGGGCTCCTTTCAACCTGCTTTAGCCTTCCTGGGGGCTCTTTTGCTCCCATCACCCTGCCCTGTGTATTTACCTTCGGTCTCTTGCTGAACTGCAGGCTGTTTTCTCCCTTCCCACATGTACCTAGCTTGAAGTCCTCAGCACCAGATCAACAAGCCTTTTGGCAAAGGTGCTTTTATGCTTCTTGGTCATATGGATCCCATGTCTCAGCTTCTCTTCCTCAAAGAGGGATCCGTGGCCATGAAAGCCAAAGCACCGCTTGGCACACCCGCTGCAGAGCCGGATGCTGATTCTCAACACGCCTCCTCTCCTACCCAGACCTGCCCCGTCACCAGTGGGAATAAGGAAACCATCACCTGGGCTGTCACGTTCTCTGCCTCTGCTCTCCAAGCTCTGGGGTCATGCTTGGAGTGGTATCTCTCCATCTCATTCTAGTTATTCGCACTAAAAAAAGAGATAAAGGATTACCTGTATTTCAAAAACTCTGTTTCTTGGATATTTGACAACTTTACAATGTCTGGTCTTTGATTCTTCAAAAATAGACCAAACAAACTATACTAATAGTTCTAATCATATCAAATAAATAATTTGAACAGTGTTCTTGCATAAAATTTGGAGAATGGGTTATTGGCTCAAATAACCCAGACTTGCTGAAAATGTAAGATTTGCTTCCCAGCAGAGTTGTCTCTATACAGATAGTAACTTCTTTTTTTTTTTTTTTAAATAATCATGTATGTAGAACTGTATGGAGCATTATCAGTCAGAAAGGATTTCAGGAAACAGGGTTGAATCTAGAATGGAACACCTACAAAATCGTCTGGAAAACAGGAGCCAGAGCAATCTGATGGTATTCGTGAACCCCTTTGTTCATTTTTCATGAGGAGTGACAGAAGTGATGTGTTGTCTGCAGGGGTGTTTG
>NW_010415629.1:0-8724 GCF_000710305.1 Buceros rhinoceros silvestris
GAGCCGGTGGGTTTGTTTGAACGTTTCTCAGTCGAGCTTTTAACTGCATTGCCAAACATGCGTTTTTGGCTTCTGGAAGCAGAATTTTGCTGTTCCTGGCCAAGGCTTTTCCGTGTGCTGGGGAGAAGGCTGCGCGGGCAGGCAGTGTGCTGCCCAGAGCATGCAGGACCAGTTAGGCTGCCAGAAACCACTGGGGTCTGTAGGCTTTATCCTTACTGAGTCGTCTGAGTTAAAGAGGTGGTGGCCTGCTTTTGTAAACAGTAACTGCAATGGCCTTATCCTTGAAGGCCTGATTTTTGTGTAGCATGAAATCTGAAATACCATTCTGTGAAGCAACAATATAAAACAATATATTAAGAAGTATCTTTTTTTGTAGGTTGCCAAATTTTTAGTTTCAATTCTTTTGAGTCAGACTGTTCTGCTTTTTTTGAGATGAAGGACTGCGTTTAAGCGATCATGAGCTTTTGGGAATGGTAGTGTGAGGAGCTGTTTGCCAGTGGAAGTGAGAGAGGGAAGAGTAGTTCAGAGCAGTATTTTGGTCAGTATTAATTTTTATGTATTATTCTTGTGCTTTAAGCTGTTTGGTGATAGAGTGGTAAAGTCGTTCTCCGCTGGGTATTATATTTTCAAGTCCTGGTCAGTGGAAGCAGGACAAAAATAAAGAACTTTATTGTAGCATTGGAAACATTAAGGTGTATTATATCTTATGTACTGAAATGAGCGCATTTTTTGTTGATGGTAGATACAAATTTATGCATCTGTGTTTTTGTGTTGAATGAGGTTATGTGAAAAGGTGTATCTTGCTTTCTGGTAATCATTAAGGTAGTCTTCTCTATGAGGGTTCCTCTGAGATACTCCCCTTTATCTTAGTTCCAGGAAACAACAGTTACCTGCATGTTCACTGTCAGAAAGCCCAGGGGAAAAACTTAGTCATGCAATTAATTTTGAATTGTAAACCCAAATTTTTTTACTGATAAGAAGATTATTTTTTTTTCTATGTGCAAATGTGCTCTGAGGATTGCACACCCTTTATCATTGAATTCATTCTGTCCTGTCCCAAAGGTTGGAGGGAGACAATTTGGGTTGGAGAAGGATTCCAAGAAGACTGAAATAGAGACATATGAGAAGTACTAAAATGGGAAATACTTTTTTTTTTTTGAAAAACCGGTATTCGGAAAGAATAAACTTATCTGATATGTTTATTTGTGTGAGGTAGGAGGAGGTGGTGGTTGAGCCTCACAAGTACTTTTGGCTCTGACCCCCTTTCTTCAGTAAATTCCATCCTCTTAAATTGGGAGATGGACCTTGTACTTTAAATTGGGAGATGGACCTTGTACTTGTTCTGGTAAGGCTTTTAAAGTGCTAGAATTCAGATATTGCCACAAGCTGAACCTTGAAAAAGTTGGATGACTTCCGTCTTCCCCCCCTCTATTATTTTTATTCTATTCACACACAATCTGCCCTTCATTCTATTGATGTTTTTAGTTTGGATTTTCATGATACTACAAAGCAGTACGTACCATCAGCATAACAGTTACCATAACAGTAAGTTATCAAGTTCTGTGTTCATTGATGCTGCATTGTCCTAGTTGTGTAGCCATATATGCTGGTATACATGGTTGAATGATTTTGTGCATTTATTCTGCCGTACTGATTCAGTTCAGTTAATCTAGGGAGGAAAACTGTGTTTCTGCACCTTTTGGTGCAAACTCGAACCAAAGTCAGCATCTGGGATTTTCACAAGTAATGTGAAATGAGAGTCTTGTGTTTTGGCATGTTTTAGTACTCCTTTGGTTATTGCTGGTATGAATTAATTTCTGTTCAGCAGTTTGCAAGGACATACAAAATTACTGCAGCAATTTCAGGGTTAAGGATCTAAGGTAGTCATTTTGCTCTTAGCTGTGTGAACAAAAGGACAACCCGTCATCCTGAAATTTTGTTTATGTCTCAAGACTGGACCTGCTGAATTCTGTAGTAATGTTCAGAGAATGAACAGTTCCACTGTTTTTTAATTTGGCACATGCCATTTGTAACACAATACTGTGTCCTGCAGTAAATAAAGTAGGTACTATTCGTGGTGGATGTGTGAAAATTAATATCAAAGTTTGGCTGATGTGAGCTACTTTATTTTTGGTAATATGGTGAATTGAATTTGTGTAACTGAACAGGTGTATGCTTGTATCTTCCTGTCTTGTTTCCTGTCAGTTATGGAGAAGAAAGTTGTTGATAAAGAGTTAATTGACACTTGTAGGTAATGTGCATTAACATTCTGCATGTCAAACTTTATTCAGCTGTAGCTAACCCTCAATATGTTACTGTTGACTTGCTCATTATTCTCATTCTAGACATTATTTGTAAGTGCTCAAGCACCACACACATCTGTAATTCTGTACCAGTAGTTAATTACAGCTCAGAATAAACTGGAATATAGATGAATTGCTTCTTAATGCAAAAACCCCTCATATTCTAGGAATCTGTAGTGTTGTGTACTTTCTATATTGCCAAAGCAGGTGGTTGATATTAATGATAAATATGAAACGAATTGCCAGACTTTCTATGGACACAAAAGTTCTGTGAAGGGCTGATCCTGAGATGGATTAAATTCTGAAAGTATGTTTTGTTGCACTGATCTTTCATTTTCTTTGATTATGGGTGGATTTTTTGGTGAGTTCCCCCACCCTCTTTTAGATATAATGATTTTTTGGTAAGTATTTATGATACAGAATTTATTGTATTTCTGAGTGGTTGTTCTTTGTAACTTACCAGAGGTGAATTCTCTTCTCATGTATTGTTGAAATAATTAATTTATGGTTAGCATGATCGATCTATGTATAAAAACTTAAATCCGTCTCATGTATATCCAATTCTAAGTTTTTTATCAGAACAATGTACTTAGAGCATAACCGTTTTTGGAAAAGGATAAATGGTTATTTTTATAGGGGACTGCTTCTGTTTTTAAAACTGTTTAATGAACTGTGGTTTTGTTTCTCATTCAAAAATAATCATTTAATGGTTTGTGTCCTACTCCTACTT
This sequence comes from Buceros rhinoceros silvestris, assembly GCF_000710305.1. Taxonomy (NCBI): domain Eukaryota; kingdom Metazoa; phylum Chordata; class Aves; order Bucerotiformes; family Bucerotidae; genus Buceros; species Buceros rhinoceros. Next base: position 3,034 of record NW_010415629.1, read on the forward strand.
CTTCAAGGAATTGAAAACATTCACATGGAAATGAATTAATTTCTGGCATTGTAACTAAGTGATTACACTGCTGGAAAGAAGTGTTGTTTCCTCTCCTGCTCCACCAATAGTTTTTAAGTGCTAAGTGGGCGTTGTGTGGTTTCATTTTGTTAGTGTACCGAGTCTTCTTAGCTCACGCTGTTTTAAATGGTAGAGGATGTATACATCTTGAAGGAAAGACACTTCACCTCCTGGGATCGATTTCCATCTCAGTAAATCAGTTAGAGGCAAGGAGATGAAGATTTTGATTCTGACAATAGGAAGAGTCTCAGGTGGCTACAGGAAACAAAGGTCACCTGAGAGGCGCTTGGGTGTTTGTATGATAAAACCATGTATTATTTGGTGTAATGGAAAATGCTTGAAACAAAGGTAATGGGTATTATTTTGTAGCATATTTGAATAGAGTCCTAAGAAAATATTTATTAATGCGTAAGTTTGGATCTTACCTTTGTTTTATAGAGGAAAACGGCCTGAAATCTTGAGTATTCTAATGACCATTTATTATACGTGTTGTATTTACGTCTTTATTATTTAGGTGTAGGAGATAGAGGTTTTCACGCAGGGAGGAAAGGAAAAAAGAAATGTGCATGCAGACGGAGAGAGATATTTGGAAATTTTACACTGAAACGCCTAAGATGATGAGTTCATGGAGGGGAGGAAGAGGTAGAATATTGCCTCTTGTAAGAGGTGTGTTATTTAAAAACTGGAAAATATGTGGGATATTTGGAACTCGAGATGTGTTTGATTTGAGAAGTGGTTGATCCACTGTGATCCTTACTGGTGATGTTTCTCAAATCCTGTTAGGGACAGACAGGTCAGTGTCAGGCAGCGAAGGCCAGCTCACTAGTTGGTTCAGAAGCACTTCTGCGGGTGTGCTGCCCAGTTCCCTCAAGGACAGAGAGTTTTGATCACTACTCTTCTTAGATAGTGTAAGGAATTGGCTAATTCAGTGTATAATTGATGGCCTCTTTCACTTCCTCCATGATTAACTACCTACCTTATTTGCTGTTGTATTTGCTGTGTTTGTTGGGTCAGGCTGAGAAAGAAAATCAGGTGGTTACATGAATATAGAATTGCGTAGTCAATTTCTCCTTTTGAAATCCATATTTTCTTCTGGTTTAATATAACATACAACATCTTTGTCTACTGCTAAAATAATTTTTTGTCTTCGTACTGAAATTTTTTTATGAAAGCATGAATGAAGAGGTAGGGACAAGGCAGTAAAATTCTTGGGGTTTGTCCTTTGCTTGTCCTGTTCTTTTCAGGTAGTTTTCTTCACAGTTCTGTACTTGTGTGGTACTGCTGGAAAGTCCTCTGTTGCTTATATTTCAGCAAACAGTGCTAAGAGACAGCTTTCGTAAAGTGCTTTACATTTAGATCTTTCACCTGCTGTTGTGTTTGGGCCCACGGAAGGGCCTTTCTTCAGATATCAAAGGCCACTTTGTGGTTATTGCAGGAGATTAACTCTGGTCCTGATGTGGATGGTTGGACTCCTCTCCTATGCGACAAGTGACAGGACTAGAGGAAATGGCCTGAAGTTGTGCCAGGGGAAATTTAGGTTGGATGTTGGGAATAATTTGCTTACAAAAGGGGTTGTGAAGCATTGGAATAGGCTGCCCAGGGAAGTGGTGGAGTCCCCATCCCTGGAAGTGTTTAAAAGACGTAGATGTAGCGTTGATGGAGGTGGTTTAGGACCCTGGCAGTGCAAGGTGTACAGTTGGACTCGATCTTCAAGGTCTCTTCCAACCAGCTGTTTCTGTGGTATATTTTTTGAGAAGCTGTCAGTGAGATACAGGTCACGTCTATAGGTAGTTTCTATCTAGTGGACTCTTCAGCTAACTTGGATTGCCAGAGCATAAACACAATCCGAATACAGTATCTTTTATTCGATTGTAACTGGGGTTCTGCACACAAAGGTCTCAAGTGGGAATCTTTACTTAGGCCTTCAGCTGTCTTTACTGTGACCCAAAGCAGTGAGACAAACTTCAGTGGGGCTTTGCATCAAGCCTGCCACCTTTATTGAAAAGGAAACTATTTCTGAAATGTTATTGTATGGAATTCTCCCTTATGCATGTGCAATCTTTGCCTCAGAGCATTGTGTTTATTTTCCATTTTTATTTTGGTTGTGGCCCAGTTTGTCAAAACAATCTCCTAAACAAACTTAACACTGGAGCACATGGAGCTTGAAATAAACCAGTCGCAGTCGGTTGTTCTAGTACATTGGTATTCAAATACCTTTATTAATTAATTACAGAAATAGTGTGCTTGACAAATAACCTTACAGGAAACATTTAAAGTTACATAATACTTTGAGGAGTTTCTTCATGTTAACAAGGGAGTTGATTACAGTTGAACCAGGGGCAGTGATAAGCCCCTGGTGTACAAGGGAGAGCTAATTTTATTGAATCAGTAGTGATTATGGCATTAATGGAGCATTGTGTCAGTTCTGCAGAAAATGGAAGAGATGGATGTGCAAAATTAAGAGAAGTGCAAAAGGAACCGAAAGATGAGTGAAGAGCCTTGCAGTTGTATAGTGCCCCGCAGTAGTTAAATTAGCATTCAGGAATCTTCCTGGAAGGTGAAAAGCTAAAGAGATAGGGAAGGCAGCATAATATATACTAAATGTGGTTTTGAATGTAGTTTATAACTTCATTCCCACAAAAGTAGAATCTTAACAAAAATTGTAGTATAACTTTTGACCTGAAGTATCCTAAAGCATTTTATAAACAATGCAGAAATATATCTCAACTCTGGCAGCAGCTTATAAATAGCTATTTGACTTGATCTGCAAAGAAATGAAGTTTTGTGGTAGAAAATGGATTGAAAAACAAGCAACATTGTGACATTACTTTATTGCCCACTGGAGCTAAATTTCCAGTCCACAGTAATATGTTTTTTCACTCTAAACAAATACTCTAAGTCTATTGAAGTTTTATTAAACTCAAAAAAATGCACATAGTAATCATAAAAGCATATAACACGGCAGCAATGACTGGAAGACAGACATACATCAGTGTAGCCTTTTCCTTAAAAAAAGTATAGAGTCATTATTTATTGTTGACCTTTCTAGTTTTCCCATGGCATTTTTTTGTATGAACAGTAATTTTCCTCAAAAGACTTCAAGGCTTCATAAATAAAGCTAGAAGTAGAAGCTAAGAACACATAATAAACTTGTAGAAGATAGTTCAGTATACCACAAAATTAGAAGCAAAGTATATGTAAGTACCTTTTTTTCAGGTAGACTAACAGTTAAAATCCATTTACGTAGAGTATCTTACATGAGAAGCCATGTTGACTCCTTTAATGCTGAAAATCAATTGTTATTCCCCAGTTCAGCATTCTGTTGCTCTCCTACAAATGAAGTATCTTCTGAACTGTGATTACTCAGGATTAGTCTCCCCATCAATGGATTGCTTTATTGTCCTTATGTTCATTGGTGGTGGTGTGTCCTGTCCCCTACCATCTTTCCCTCCTCCCTTTTGTTTTGTACTTGGTGCCCATCTCTTTGGTGGTTACAAAGATAAAGCTTGATGGATTAGGACGTCTCTGAAGCTTTTGCCTTTTGTGAAACTTTTGGCAAAGCAAGGTCCTCATTTTGGTTTAGGCCTTTTTAAAGTCATTGTGTCAGTGACTTGGTAGATTAATAAATTCATTAAAGCGACCCTGTGTCTGGTTAGAGTTCAACAGCATTGGTCATCCAAGGCTATATGTGCTCCCAGCATGGTTTTAAGAATTTCTGTAATTTTATCAATGGGAGGGGTTGGGTTGCCAGAGAGTTCATCACACTATGATAGAAAATTTTAGGGGCTTCCGGCTTACCCTGCAGTCTGGTGAAGGACATTGTTAATTTTAAGGTAGGCAGCGCTTTGGAAGGTCTTTCATCAGTGGAAAGAATTTCTTGACAGGAATTATTTATTATGCAGGATAGGAAGTCTTCACCAAGGAGAGGAAACACAATTTTTCTTGAAATTAACAAGTAGTCATCCCTGGTGATTTACAGTATAAGTGAGTTAGGGATCTGGATAAAATAACTGAGAAGAAACTGAACTCTTATTGGTGGAGTGAGTGGCATCACATCTAAAGAACATGTTGCTTCATTTGGTACAACTTATATAAGAGGTGTTTAGTCAGTTGGCAGAGTATCTATTCCCAAGGAAATACTTATGTTTCAGAGTTAATTCAGTGAATTTGACTGAAAAAAATCCTTGACGATGCATGTAATCCTTGTTCACATTGTGAACAATGGAACAGTAAAGCTGTTCTCAGCTGAGGATGAAACAGGTGGTGAGACAGTGCAGTGATTTATTTCCTCTTCTGCTACTTAAAAATCTCACATTTGCATTTGGCTTTGCATGTGTGTCCTCACCAGTAGGTTAACCAGTAGTTAACTGTGAACATTCTTAAACCACTGTCAGGGAGCTTTGAGTCACATTTGGAATGTCTCTCCCAAGAACTATTAGCCACAGTGCTTTTGTCTTTCTTTTCCGCAGAATCAGCAGGGTAAGACCTCTTGGTCCTCTCATGGTGAAGAGGCAGACTCACTTTGGAGGTGAACTTCCAGTTGTCTTGATGCTCTCAATTGGGAATGCTTTTCTTTTGTCTTCACTAAAGATAGTATGTTATCTTCATTACACCTAGCAATACGTGGCTGTACGGCATTGGCTTGTGCAAATTATCATAACTTTCTGAAGAACGAATCTTGTCCCACTCTTCTGGACACCCCCTGGAAGTGATGAGTGGAACTCTTAAGATGTTTTGCCTATATGTATTTTCTCTTTTGCCTTGCGATCTCCAGATCTTTTGGAAAGTAGAAGTTGAAAGAAGCTGAGGACTTCTTAATGCGTGTGTCTTCCACTTAGGGAGAGAACATTAGGATACACAGTGTGAGTGCATGTGTGTGGGCATAGTCAAGGTGAAAAGCCTTCCATCTTGAAGAATTTTTGACAACAGTGCGAACTTGTTCATGCATAATGTATCTCAAGCAGCCTCTAAATACTACTACTTTTCTGTTTCTATTGTTACATAAAGAATAGGAACTTAAAAAGTTCATGTACACATTTTCAGATAAAATCTTTTCTAGTTATGCTGTCTTCTAGATGTACATGCATGCTCCATGACTGTGCAAGTAAGTGAGAGGAATATGATTAGTCAATTTTAAAAAAACCTTTTTTTACTGACTGAATCTCGTAAACACAGGTGTTACTCTTTACCGATTTCTAGCCCAGCTCACCAAATTCTAAAGAGGAGCTCTCACCCCAGTAAAGAAAGGCAAACCTTCAGTCAATAGCAAAAGTAAAACCACAATTTAAACTGCCTGTAAGAAGCTCATTTAATAACTTCAGGAATATAAAAGAAATGTACACTGACGTATGTTTTGTGTACAGGTAATGGGCATCAAATAATACAGTCTTCAGTGCCTTCATAATCTAAAAATCTGTCAGGCTAATGGAGTGTTTTATCTAGTGTTAGTTCAGTCTCAGTTCAGTCTTCCTCTTCTTGCTGCAACTTAATTAGTGTATTAATTGATGCTGCTGAAACTCATCATGGATGGTTTGTACACTGTTCTTCAAGGTTTCAAGGAAGAGCTGTGTAACTGCTTTCGTAGTATCTTGGAAACGTTTGGAAAGAGCGATTATAAATAGGTTGCCTTGA
>NW_010415629.1:8783-27312 GCF_000710305.1 Buceros rhinoceros silvestris
TGATTATAAATAGGTTGCCTTGAGTAGTGCAAGGTAAAAAAATACGCTTTTAAACATCTTGAAGAAAAAAGCTGAAAAATTTCTGGTGGCTTTTTTTTTTTTTCTATCAGACTAGTCCTCAAGAAAGCTTTATCCTGACAAACTTTGCTCTCAGAATGAGAAAGATTTTCTGACTGTGAGGAATAATTTGCTCTTCATTTTGCAATTTTATTTATTTTTGAGGTTGCTGTGTACTTGGGCTTAAAGTCCCTTTAAGGGAAGCTAGTGACCCTGTCGGAGAATACAAAAGAAATATGATGCATTTATGTAGTTTATATTGCTTAGGGGAGAGACTGTAGTGTAATAAAGAATTTTTGCTGTTTGAGAAACCTTCTAAGATGTGTATGGTACTTTCAGGGAAGCAAGGTGATTGGCCTTCTCCAAGGTAGGCTTGATTTTCTTATGGGTTATGGGCCTTTAGTACTGATGAAACAGCTTGCCGGCCTTATTAGCAACATAACAGCTTCGAAAGAGACTTCACGTTCTCGAGTGCCCTGCCCTGTGCTTGGAATAATTACACACATCCACCCCCACCCTGTTTGACTCTTTCCATTTAATTTCTTTTATTTTGGATTAAGGAGATTTCTTCAGGAGCTGGTGAGGAAAATACTAACAGTGAGTGTGCTTGTGGCTGAGGCCATGCTGATGACTTACTGCAATCTGGATTGTCTTCTGGGTGGAAAGCTATTAGTCTAATCACCTACTGAGATTGACAGAGTACCCTTTTATTATGCATGAGCTACATGGAGAAAAGTGGTGCCACTTAAATGCGAGGAGAAGAAAATTCTACCCATTTTCTAATGGAAACAAAAGATTTGCTAATGTCAAGCAAAATGAAAGGCAAAGGACCGAATTCACTAATGGTATAGCACTGTAGTATGAATTCCAAATACCCAGCAGAGGTCTAACACGGTAAAGTTTTATTGTATTCTATTCTGTTCTAAAAGTACCCAAATACTTTTTTTAACTTCACTGTTTTTTAAAAGCCATTTGATGTAAATGCTTATCTCCTTAGTTTGCGGCTCTTGCTTTGACAATACTGTGATGAATTGGGCCATTGCCAAGGAATACTTAAGAGCTGAAGAATCAAGAGGGAAGGTGCAATATCAGAAAGAGTTTTCCTCAATATATATTGTCAGACAAGGGCCATACTTTTTTATCGTTGTAATCTTCAGTAGGATCTGGTAACATACATGTAATTTGTCTCCTGCTGATCTGCTACATAGAGCCATTAACAGATTGATTTAGAGTTCATTCTCGTATTTTGAGCAGAGTCTTGGTCTACACAACCTCTGGAAACCTCTTTTAACCTAAATTATTGTTCTGTGATTTCTGTGATGTAGTTTATATCAAGGACTGGATTTGTACTGAGATGTTTCAGCCAGTGCAACTGTGAAGTAGGATAAAAAATTATTTTAAGCTGTCTGTGTATCTGCCTGGCGCATCAAGACACGGGCAAAACATTTGTGCCTTACAGCAAGGAACCTGCTCTTTGAACTGTTCTAACAGGAATTACATATCACATGTTTGCAGTGGATCCCAAGAAATTAAAAGTTTTTTTTTTGGGAACTGTGAAATCAGAAAACCTAAGGGACCTTTTGGCAACAAGAAAAAGCTGCTGATAGAGTTTATTTTGTCCTGGCAGAATAGCTTCTATGGCTTTTTGGCCTTTTTTTTTTTAAACCTTTAAAATGTAACTGCTTTAGGTATGGAGGAGTCTTTTAAGAAGCAGATCAATAATATTTGCACTGAGCCCTGTAGAGTGCTTGTTTTTGTATATGATGGTACATTAATGCAGTGTGAGTGAATGCGGTATAACATTTGGGATACGCAAGCAGCTCAGTGAGTGGGGCAAAAAAATTAAAATATTCAAACCAACATGAATTAGTTGTTGTAACTAATACTGAAACCCCCTGATCTTCAGCCCAAAGAAAAGTAACTGATTTTTTTGGAGGGGAGGAAGTAATGTCTTTTAGAATTTTATTATGATTATACCAAAACATCTGTAGGTAACTTACAGCTGAAGAGTCAGGAGAGGAAGCATAGGATCCAGAAACAATTTTTCTCAAATTTTATGTTAAAAGCCCCATGGCAGTTCATTTCACATAAAAGAGAATACAGCTCGTTTGTGTCACGAAAAGAGGCCAGAAAGATACATAGGGCTGGTTATTAAAATTCCTGACCTCAAAGGGGGGTTTCCCAAATCCTTTACAATTTGTCAAGTCCACTAGCTTCCCAAGAAAGACAAAATCCTGGCACCCGACCTGCCTACCACATTCCCGTTAGGGAGAAGGGGAACCTCCTTGAGTTCTTTACAACTTGGCCAGCCTGCCAGGCTCACACTGGCAGCATCCCTGGAACCAAAGTCCCTCTTGGAAGCCCACAAGATTGGAGGATATTCGCCTGACCTATTCAGAGACCCTCGCTAGCAGTAGCACTAAGACAAATCCCTTCAGTATTAAATCAACAATAATAATTTATTGTATAAATTCATGACAAAATGCAGGTTTGAATGATACTGGTGATTGAGTATTGACTGTGAATTGGATTTAGAGCAAACGCTAAACACGCATACAAACCTAAACACACAAACAAACCTAAACACTAATGATTATTAATAGCTAGCCTGATTTTAGTATTTAAGTGTGCAGAACACAGAGCCCTTACCCAATAGGCGTCCCTGTGGGTGGGGGTGGGGGAGGTGGGGAGAAGATAGGTTCAGCCCGTCAACCGATGCCGAAGTTTCGATGGTGGTATTCTGTTCCCCCCCCCAAAAGTCCCCCTTCTGTCTGCCACCTTTTATATTGTTTCTATACCTTTGGGTGGTGTTGAGTGATTCTGGTTGTACATTCTTTTTATTCTGATTGGATTAAAAATCTCTCCCTTCACATTTAAAGGTATAGGTGTTAAAACACAGGGCGCATGCCCAGTGGGGAGTGGTCGTACCTTGGAGGCGGGTAGCCTTTGGGATGGAGGTGTGTTTTCGAATTATAATGACATTATGATGAGCAAAGTTCACCTTGAGGACACGATTTCTTCATTTTTGCTGGCACAGCAGTAGTGATCCATCTTTCTTTAGAGTGGTTACTACAGTAAACTGTAGCAGCCCATTGTTACCTCCAAGAACAGGGACAGACCGTGTTGCCTTTGCATCACTCCTGTCCTCCTTCAGAGGTATGTGGTAAATTGCACTTGGCTGTAGTAGGCCTTAGCCATAGTAACCGCATTACATTCTTGGGATCAGCAAACTGCTTCATAGCTGCTTCATGGCTGCTTTTTGTGTCAAGGTGTAAGCTAAAATCTAGGGAACAGTATTTCCCTCACCTCCCCATATTAGTTGTTTTCCCACAGTGTGCATCTATGAAAATGGGATTTCTTTAGTCTTAACCGTTATTTTTTTCATGTGGAACATCACACAAGTGGGGAACCAATGAGTTCAATTGGAATACCAGGCCATCCATTCTAGCCCTCATCCTGTTCAGGAAATATCTTATTTGTTCTCCTCAGAATTTTGGATAGGAAAATTAATTAATTTGACTATGCACTAACTAATTATTATTTACATCAATTAAGAATCATAAAAGCCTTTGGTAATAGATCATGGCTGAAATACTGTTTTCTTAGAAATGGTGTCATAAAATATTGTTAAATGAGTTGCTTTTATTTTGCAGCAGCTGGGCTGCAGAACTAGTTACATGAGTTTCAAATAACTACAAATGAACTATGCATATCTAGGTTTATACCTATGTTGCTGTTTGCAGCACTACAGAGGTCTATGTCTCAGGCAGTTCTTGATCTACATTAATGTTGATATGATGTATCTAATACAGCTATTTCAGTGAAGGCCATGAAGACTAACAAATGCGTGGTAGTTTATGTAAGGACATTGTGAAACTTCAGAAGCGTGAAAAAATCTAATGTAGTGAGCTGAAGTGAGTGCTCGTCTTCCTTTGTGTCTTCAAACTGGCTCAACTGTGGAGTGTCCTAGAAGAGCTTTTTTCCTTTAGAGGAAGCTGTATTTCCATGGTGTATAGTAAAATAACCCAGAAGATAGACTTGGTTTTTCAAGTTTTCTTGTATATTTTCAGTGCAAGTTGCACTGAGGTGACTATTTCAGTAGAAAGTTGTACCACTGATTAAACTAATGATCTGTGGATAGCTTAGGGCATAAATCATTTTGTGTTTCATTACAACAAATCAAAGCAAATGTTATCTGATCTTTTAACAGTAAGTTAAAAAAAATTAAAAAGCCAGACATAGTTGGAAGAGCTCTGAGAAATTATCATGCATGATCACAGACAACCTAGCTGAAGCCTTAGGCTCTTCCTTCAGGAAATTTCCTGAATGTTACTTAAACACCACTCTCCTACTATTATGTGCTGAACCTAAGATGGGGAAAGGAAATGAGACTTCTTGTTACTGTGACCCCGTTCCACAGCTCCTCCCCACCACCCACCGGTGAGTGTCACCTTGTTGAGCTATGTTCTTTGACAAATTAATTTCCCCGAATAATGAAGGCTTTCTAGGAGAGATGTGTGAGAGTTTGGGGATGTGTAATTGCTTACAAAACTGTTTGTTTATTTAAGGTGGCAAATCTTGCTTGTTCATTGTCAACAAATCAAGATGGAATGAAAATTGTCCAAATGGCAGCTAATCACATAGAGACCTTGTGCCCACAGGTATGACTTTTTCAATTAATTCCCATTACAGTGTACTGAAAGTAGACTGTATTTTTGTCACACAACATAGATATTTAGTTGTGCTGTTTCAGTCTAAATTCATATTCTATTCACACAGGTTAGCGTAGTAAATAAGAGACCAAATGATAATTCAGGGACAAATACTCAGTTAATTTGTTTATTTTTTCTTAGTGGTTAACATAGGAATTATTAATAGTGTGTATTGATGGAGAATTTTAAAAGGCTGTAAAAATAGCAATTGAAGAAATACACTGCTCTGCTTCTGAAATTAAACCTGATTGAACAGTGTAACATGATAGGCAACTTTGGAGTATTTTTGCTGTTAGAAAGTAATACATATTTGGATGTTCAACTTGAAATATTATTACAACTTGATTTGGTTTTTGTGTATGTGAATGTTACAGTATGAATGCTTCTGATTATCACCAATTCAAAAGCTTGAGCTTCTGTCTTAAGCAAATGAATGAAAAACAGCACAGCTACAGATAAATATTTGGTACATAATGTCTTACAAGAAGTGTATTCACTCTGTATTTGTCACATTCAGAATTACACAGATATAAAAATGTCTGCAGTTATATCTTTTTAGAGCAACGATTTCACTGATTTGTTTGAATCTGATCTGAGTGTTTCATCCTTGAGGCTGCATAATTTCAGATCATCAGTTCTTCGAAGAACACTGTAGTTTACACAGTGGCCTAAATATTCTTACCCTTTTGTGTGTTTGAATGCTAAATGTAGTTGAAATAGTAGGCAAAGAGCAAATATTAATGGTAGGTTCAATTACAAGCTTGACAAGTCCATTTTATGCCTGGTGAGTAATGCAAGACTTGGGGAAAAAGAAACTTCTATCAAGGAAATGTGATATTCTGAAAATATCACAGATCGGTGATATTTTTTCTTGAATCATTTCAATGTCTATTTTTATAAATTTTACAGTTCTGTGTTTCACATCCCACTCTATTTGATTTAATGTGTTACTGATTTTGTAAAAAGTTTGCTGGCTTGTAAGAACTCATGAATAGCTTCTTCCAGCTTTTTTGTTTCTCCAGGGGTACAAGTACATCTTTTTAATACATTTTTATGTATCCATATATAGCTTTTTAACTGAAAACATAGGCTTTCAGGATTGCATCTGGTATCAAAACCTCCTAAAGTCTAATTTTGACTAAAATACCGATTTTCTCTTCAGCCATTTAAGTTAGCGTTTTAATTTCCATTTTACACAGAAGTTTCTTGTTTGTTTTTCCCTTTTTTTTAACCGTGAGGTAAATCAGGGGTTGATTAGTTGAATTAGTTGATTATACATCTGTCTAAACAGAAAATGTGTATGCACATGATAATATTATATTACTACTAATGGTGTGTTCATTGTGCAGGGTTTTCTTCATTCTTAGACAAGGACCATTCCCTGCAAAAGCAATTGGCATTTTACCTAAGTAAGAAATAGTAGAATAAAGCTGCAGCATATTTCAGTAAATCAGATTATGCCATATCATTTAAAAATCCTCAACAAGGAAAATAATCATCTCATAAAATAAGATCTCTGCAGGGCACATCCATTACAGTTTGGAATGGGGAATTTGCCTTCAGAGCTCTCCAATGTACTTGAATCTTTAGACTAAAAAAATGGGATTTTATGTGCTCTGAAAAATGTATTTCTTGAAGGCAACGAAAGGAAAACCCCCCAAATTCAACCTCCCCTCTCCCACCCCCAACACACCAACCAGAAAACCAAAACCAATATGTACAGAAAACATACTGGAATCTTGGGAGTTCTGCAGATTTGGCCAGCAAAGCTTCCCATGTGGCACTGGGAAAAGACAGATACAGAATTCACAGACTCTGGAAGAAAAGCTCTTTAATTGTTAGAAATCATAGACATGCTTATGTTTTATTAATTACACTGTACTGTAGTTAAAATGTAGAGAGTAGATTCTGAGTTCTGACCATATGTTTTTTTCTCAAGTGAGATGATTTGCAAATATTTTGACTCTTCCATACGTGAAAGAAGCTTGACATGTATGTTAGAGCCAATATACTTCATAAGAAATGCTAAGAATATTTTATGTTAAATCAATAATAATGAATAGAATAAAGAAAGAGCAGCTAGCCTATGTTTTGTGAAAGAATAATTATTTCTGTTCGTGTTACTAGTTTTTGGTTAGAATTTTCTTGAAGGTTATCAGGTAGGTAGGATGTGTAGTGTCAGTTTTTCTTTGTGGGAGTCTGTGCTACTCTCCTGGTGTGCAAACTGAATCATGACCTCATCAAAGGCATAAGAAAGAAAGAAAAGAACCTAGAAAAGCAAACAAACTTGTGTTTTTGAACAGCAAGGATATAAATCTGTAGGGCTGTTTTGCTAATGTAGATCATGGGTTTGTAACCCTTTATACTTCAGTTCAGTGGCATCTTTGAAGAACTCTCTGGTTCCTCTAATACTTGATAAAGGATAAACCTGTCAATATAGAGATGGGAAGATACCCTAAAAGTAGGGAAACAGAGATTAGCAGAGAAGGATGTGGCTTCTCTGTCTAAATTCTTGATAGTTTTTTACGTTTTTATGACCTAATCAGCTTTCAGGAGGTTCAACAAGTATGTCTGGCACACCAGACCAACGAGAGGAGGAACAAAGAAGAAAAGACCCAGAAAAACCTGTGTGTCTGTCTGTAAGGAGAACTAGCCTGTTATTTGACCTGACTTCTGTGTTAATACTGAGCCCCCCTTCCTTACCTCCCTTAAGGTAGGCCTCTGTATTTTCTGGGTTGGGAGGTCTGCTGAGGGATATATTTGTGGAATAAGGAATGCCTTCTGCAACAGGCTCTGAAGGAGGGAGGAGGTGAGAAGGAAGTAATAGGTCAGATCTTTGGTGGAGTTGAAGGCTTGGAGAAAGGATACAGTGTTGGGGGAGAGCAGAGAAGCAGTAGCTGAAGTAGGTGACTGCATCCTTGTTCTCTCTGGAACTCAGCTTTGTCGTAAACACACATAGTGGAGGTGCTGTGATGCACCTGGTGAGAAATAAGGACATGTTCCTTCCTGAGGGAATGGAAACCAGGCAGCACCAAGAGCATTAATGCAAACATATCCTGAGATGGTATTTTTGAGGGGAAGAATGACCTTGAGGCTACAGCTGGAATGGATATTTGAAAGCGGAGATCAGAAGCGGCTGGTCTCAAGGCAGCAGTTGGGAAGAGCTTCAGTGTGTCAAAGGGCTTTGGCTAGAGTTTTTTTATTAGCACACACATCCCTGGATAAGTTTAATGAGCAAGGGTTTTGGGCTTGTTTTGGAAGAACCATACTTAAAAATGCAAATTTTAGACTCACTTCCTTTGAAGATGAGATCTTGCTAGAGCCTGCTACTAGTTAACTGAAAAAGGCGCAGGGTAGTTAGTTCCGCAGTTGAGCCACATCTATTCTGATACATCATGCAAGGAAGCAAAATGCAGGAAAAAGATGTGACTGTTCATGGGTTTTTTAATATTAATTTGGTGATAAATAATTTTTTTATATATCGTTCAATTCCATGCAGTATTTTTATCAGATTATTTTAAAAGAGGTAAGGTGTACACTGTCATAACCAAGCCCTCATATCTTAGGTTTTTTTAGTGTGTGGGTTTGGTTTTTTTCTTAAGTAACAAGAGATGGATAGAAACCATCTAGTTATAAAACTGTTAGAAGAGAAGGAAATCTGTATAATAGGAAATCCATTAGAGGTTGAGTTGTTCTTGGTATTTAAAAAATAGAAATGGACATGAGGGAAAATAGCCTTTAAAAAATAGAGTGTGCATCTTGAGCTATTTTAAGTGTATATGAAGCTGTCAGCTCATTTCTCTTCTTAACTTGTGCCTAACCAGGAATAGATCAGAACCTGAAGAAGGAATTACAGCATAATTCACCACTAGTTCCTAAGCCACTGAAGGAAGTTTGCAAAGACATAGATGTCCTTCTTTATAGCTAGCTTTTGTTGATGCAATATATATTATATGAAAGACATATATTCAGTGGATATGAAATGCACGCTGAGCCAGTTAAATTCATGGTCACTTTTGATGTGAAGCCAGTGATACTGGCTCTGAGAATGCTGTCTGCCTCAGTCTTATCTTTGAATTCAAGTGGTTGGAACTGTTGGCTAAAAAGTGGTGCCCATCACACACTGTTTACTGAGTACATATGATGAATGTCAAGTGCTTTACAGTAGGCCAAAAACTTTGTCACAAGCAAGACAGAGTTACAACCCGTAGTAGATCTTGGTACCAGGGTTTGTTTAAGAACCATCGAGAACAGTTTTCACCCTGCCTGATGATACCGTATGCTTACTCATTCATTGTCCCCACAGTGTTACTTTCACTAGGTGTAAATTTTCCTTCCCAGTGAGGAGATTGCTGCTAGTTCAGGAAGGCTGGGCAGAAAGTTACGATGGTTTTGTCTTGTACATCTGCTCTCAGTCACCTCTCTTGGGCCTTACTGTCCAAGGTCCCTGAGTGTCTCCCAGTATTTGTCTCCATGAATTTTCCTGCCCTCCAGGTTCATTTGTCACTTCCAGGACCATTTCTCCAGCCAGGGTCTTAATGAGCCTCTTTTTGGGCCCCGAAACCCTTGATATTTCCCAATCTAAGTGTGTGTGCAGAAGTGCGCACATGAAGTGCGATCTGCCTCCTAACTGGTGGCTCTGTGTGTGTCTCTCTGGTAATTGGGCGACCTCTGATATGCGAGCTTTGTTTAGTTGAGATGTTAACAGAATTTAAAACCAGCACGTACCAGTTGCAACTAGCTAGTACCAGGCTTGAGGTCAAGAGTTCAGACTTTCCTCTTCCCCTGCTCCAGTTATCTGCTGCTTATAAGTGTTCAGAAGTTAAACTTTTTTTGCCTACCACAGTCCTGTACCATTCTGTAGGAACCATTTGGAAGTAGGGGAGGTGAGTGAGCGGACTTACAGTAACACAGCAACAGCTACAGAGCCACTGTAAGACCTCAGGGCTCTCAGGCATCCCAGTGGATTGGCATGGTTGACTCCTGTAGCAGGATATAATGCCAAGGGCATCTTACAGCTTGCTTTGAGAAAGAACAACCTGCAATACAGACTAGGTTGTCCAATAAAACTACACATCATGCTGCACCCATTATATGTGGAGGCTGAGGACCAAGACTTGTATCCTAATCTGATAGAATTTGTCCAGTGAAATACTTACTGTTGATTAGATGAAGGCTGGCTTCCTCTTAGTCCTTGGCACTCTAAGGACCTGTTTCTTCTAGAGAACCATGGAAGATGTGGTTCTGTATTCCCTCACATGCTGGTGTAACATGAGTAGAGGCTAGTGTTTTGCCTTGATGACTAATTATTGAGGAAAAATATGAATGGGAAGATGTTACTTTTGAAACAAATTGCATACTTCTAAAATGACCTGATTTCCAATTTCACCATTTTCAGTGTATGTGGAGTGTCTCAGTCTGCAAACAAACATTTGAGATTTGATATGTGTTTATTTGATCTGTAGCTGTAGTTGATGTATTAGTTTTCTTGATGCCTGTAACACCTTGATGTCTCTAGCCTTAAAACTGTTCTAGAGTGGAGTGCCTATTTGTAGGTGGGGTTTGGCACTTGTGGTGGCATTTCTGCCCTGTAGTGCTTCTTCAGGACTTTGTAAAATGCTTATTGTCAGTAAGCTTTGTGTCACAGGTTTTACTATTATCTATTCATCTTGGTTTACTGACTTTGTAATATTTAGCAGTTGGATATCTAAGTCCGTTTTCGTTTCTTCCTTACGCTCTTTATACTTATGTAGAAATGTCTTCTGTAGTTCATTCAGTGCCCATACTTACTTTCCTCCCCCATCCGCTTTTACCTTGTACATTTGCACTTACAGTTCCTCTTATGCTTTCCAAAATACTATACAAGAGAAATGTTTGTTAGTCCTGTTCCTACAACAGGAACTCATAGTTCATCTGTGAGGAAGAAGCTGTAACAAACACCAAAAAGCTAATTAGGATCTGACTGAAATCATCATTCTGTAAGTGTGTGAGGAGTGAGAAATGCAAAATGATTTATGTTAGACTCTGGCAACTTGCAGTGATGACACATGACAGCGGACTTAGTTTTGAGATCTTGCAAAAACCTTCTGAGACTACTTCTCACCGGATTTCTGAGTACTTTTAAAACGGGAGAATTTTATTGTTACAAAATACCCATATTGAAAGATCTGATTTTTTTTTTTTTGCAACAAGTGTCTCCATGAGATCCCATGCTTATGAAACTAAACCTCCTCTTAGAGAAAACCCAGCTTGAGTTAGCAGGGACACGTGAGCTGACTTCATTGAGCCCTGTGATTTGCTCTGCTTCATTCTGATTCTTTTAGGAGAGTTCGTGTTCTACTTAGTCCCCTGAATTCACTGGTCAAAATGTAGGAAACTGCTAAATACTTACCTTGTTCTCTGTGCTATTTACAGGGGAACTGGAATCACATGATTTCACTCACAAACTCCTGCACTACCTCATAGAGGATTTGGGTGAGAGACCCCTATCAGTATCTGAGATAGGTCAGAAAGGACTCGAGGTGTTTTGGTGTGTTCCCACCCTTGAAGGATGTCTCAGGAATTCCCAGTGTTGAATTTTCAGAGCATAAAAATAAATGTATAGACTCATCTTCCCTCATTCTGAAAACTCTACGGGACAAAAAAATGAGCGTTCCAGTCATATTTCTTTTTGCTTCTTTCCTGAAAAGAGCCCTGTTAGTGTTTTGCTCTAAATGAGGCTGATTATTGTTTGGGTTTGGAGTGTGTTAGGACTTGTTTTACGTGTCTGACTTTGCTGGATTACTTTTGCTAAGATGTAGTTTTCCTTTCTATATGGAGTTCAATGCAGAAATTGCATAAACCACAGAATTACTAGTTTTTAAACGGGGGGCTTTCACCTTTCCCACAGAAAGAATCTTATGATTAAGAATGTTTAATGTATGCAAAACATCTGGTAAGCATCCTATCTCAGTGCAGTTTTCAGCACTTTCACAATCCAAATCATGTTTTTTTCTAGGCAGGTGTATGTGTCATTGTTTAAATAATTGTTAGGATTAACACCATTGAGTATAATCACACTGAAAAATGTGCCGTTAGTAAATTCTTAATAAAATGTCTGACTCCCAAAATGTAGTTTGGACGTGGCCAACAGTCAAAAGTCCTGCTGATAACTGTCTCTGAAAACTGCTACTGCTATTCTGCAACCCTGCTGGTCATAGACTGCAGTGTACTTACTGGTATGTATTGACCCATGTTACCTGTGCCCTGATCTCTGACTCATACCAGTGTATGGTGTCTTGTGTTCATCGTTGCAGTTGGTTTTTAGTTTCATATTTGCTGTTCTTTCCCCTCCTACAATAATGGAAAAAAACTCAACTAATGAAAAGAGCATAACACTTGGCACGTTCATGGAAGATAGAGCTCGAATTCTCAGTGCCATGTTTCCATGCTGCTTGGAATGTCATACGCTGTTAGTTATTCTTAATATTGCTTGGTATGTGATAAACTGCTAAAGATAGAAGCTGAATTTTTGGCTATGTCAGTTTGTAGATAAATCAGCATGGTAGTTCAAGTAACATGGAGATGTATTAGGGTAAGCAGGGTGCTGAGCTCATCAGTGGGTCTGTGTTTATACACGTCTTATTTCCAGGCTACTCAAATACTGATCTCACAGCTGTCTTTGACGTTTTGTATTTGGCTTGTCCGACACCAGCATGACTGTCTGGAATTGACTGCAGTGTTTTGGTATTACAGATCTGCTTCTCTACTGACACGTGTACTTGCAGTGAGGAAAATGGCAAAACCTGCCAACACTCTTTGCAAAAAACAAGCCCCTGCAGTCTCCTTTCTTTGAATGTTAGTAATTTCAGCTCTGTTGTAGCGATGCTCTCTCTCTAGCAGACCATATTAAACCTGTCATGTGTTTTTTAGGATCATGTGAAATGGTCTGTGATTATTAGTAAATTCAGAAGGACTGTGGAACCATGAGTTGAGGAACTGAGGTGGTTTTTGGAAAGTATACGTGTGTGTTTGTTTCTCTGTAGGAGAGATGCAGACAAAGCATCTGTAATCCAGCCCACAGGCCTCTTGTATTCTGCCCTCTTTCAGAGTACACTGATTGCACCTACAGTTTGGTGCAAAGTAGCACAGAAGCCTTTGGGAGCAAACAGTTACAGTAGCGTCCCCCCTCATATGAAAATTCAACTGAGAAGCTCTAATTTCCAAGCAGGGCTTGCATGTTCTCTGCATTCTTCCTTACAACTATGATCATAACTTTGTTATGCTTCCTGTAAGTTTTGCTCAAGCTTTAAATGTGAATGTCCTCTAAGTCTTTTTTCTCAAACTTTTATCAGTGTGTTTTACAAAAATGATCTGGGAAATTTAGTCTTTCCTGTGTTATGATTTACACTTAAATTGTTTAGCCCTTTTGGGTTGATAAAGATAGATGGATATTATTCACTTTGGTGTTATTTTCTAGAAAGTAGGTGCTGTATTGAACAAATCTGAAAATTTTCATTCACAAAAATGAGACCGATGGGCAGCATCTTTTGATGTGTTATGTTTTTCAGGTATTGGTTTTCAGTTTATATTTTATGATGTGAATTTTTGAAGCTAGCAATTTACATTTCCTTTATACTTACTTTTTCATGAGAGAAAAATTATCATCCATTTTCATATTTGCTCTGGTACATTAAGTGGTGGAGGACACTGAAGATGTTTTTTATTAGCCTCATAAAACCTCTTCACCAGTATCACTTCAGTAATCTCAATTGTTTCATGTTCTTGGTTGAACCATCTGTGTGGCTTTTATCTGTCTTAATACCATTTTTTTCAAATACAGCAGTCATGTGGAAGGGCAGATGTAATGGGGGAGAACATGGTAAATCAGTGAGTTCTCTACCATCTGCTTTAAAAGAGAGAAAACAGATGTGAGTAACAGTATCAGACATTTCCTTAAGTACCTTCTCCAAGCCTTTCAATGGAAAGATTAAGTAAAAGTACTTACCATGCCTTAGTATTTCTAAAACACGACAACAAGAAGTTTTGATGAAGTGATATGTATTTCATACAGGTTTTAACCATGTTAGTGAAGTCCACACGTACTGCTGCTGCTGTTAATGAAGAAATTGTCATTAACTTTATGTTCTGCGTTCAACATGGAGGAACTGGATGCTCTCCTGTTGTCTGGCTTTCTTCTTCCCAGAGAGCTGTGGTTCTCCCAAGCTTCCAGGAAGGAGAACACGCCTCTTTGAATGAAGTCATAAAAGGGGGCGTGTGAGAAGACTCGACACCATTTTGCCATCTTGCTTTCCCCCCTCTGCTCTATCTGCCCTCCTCTCTATCTGGTCTGGGCTGCGGCTTTCCCAGATATGCCACGCTGGACTCCTGAATCTCACGCCCTCGGATGGGAGACCTTTATCAAGGAGATAAAGACATGTCCAAGACCTGCTAGTTCCCTGAAGCAGTAAAAGACTCCTTCTGCAACATGGGTAGGACCTTCTCGGTTTTCTGCCAGTTCCTGGCGGGGTGGTCTAATGAACTGTCTTGCCCTGATGGATGGACCCAGCGGTACCCCTTGTCCCTGTGGTGGATGCAGCAGGCCCCTACGCACAGCAGAATTTGAAGATATTCCCTTAAGACGCGACTTGGCCGGCCCGTGGCGCAGATGTGTGTGTGGGGGAGTCTGGAAGAAGCATTCCTTAGAAAATGCTGTTCTCTACAGCCACCCCGAAGGAGAAAAGGACTATGTTTTAATTGCATGAAAGGTTTGCTTCGGGAAAACGCATTATCGAGCTTTGCGCAGGCAATGGACAAATTATGGGCGAACTTTTTCCTTCCCCCCGCCCCCGGCATGGTGAGCCGTTGTGGGGCGAACTTTATAAGCGACGGGGATCGGCCCGATCGAGATTTATTCTCCCTTATCCCTTTCACTCCCTTTCCCAGTCTGATTTTAACTTCAAGGGCGTCTGCCTGATTAAACTTTTCTGCTTCTATTGCTCATATATGTAGCTTGTGTGTGTGGTGTTATCATTTTTCTTTGCCCACTAAAGCCCTTATCAGCACGTTAATGAGCCGTTAACGAGCATCAAAAGTTTTCTGTGTGAGCTTTGGCTGGCTTCCCAGCCAAAACACACCAGTCCGTCGCATTCCCTTTCGGTGGGGGGACAGCCCCCCCTTTCAAATCGCGATACTTTAATAGCTATGGTAGTCTGCTTGAACACTCCTATGTTTAATTCCTCCTTTCACACCTCTGTTCGACAGCCAGTTTAATCTGGCATACATCGTGAGTGCTGCTAGAGACTTGATCTCCGTCCGTACTCCAAACTGTTATTTCTGCCTCCTTCCCTTATGGCCAGCAACAGCAATCATACAGCTGTCCAGCGATCTGGATCAGGAAACTGATGCAACTGAGAATTAACCTGGGAAGCAAGTAAGAAGGTGAATTTGCATTCAGGTCAGTTGCCTGATGTAGTTTGCTGTATGGGCTCATGATTATGGCTTGCTGGCTTGAGGGAAGGAACGAGGGAAAGGTGGTCTAAAGGAGGCTTTTGGTGGCAGTGCAGGCTCATGTCAGGTTGAGCTGACAGTGGCACAGCTTTGGTGTTAGAAGTTAGTGTTTGTTTCAGGGGTTACTGGCTAATAGGAGAAATTGAATGGAAAAAGTGGTTATTCTAGTCCTCAAGTATCATAGTAATGTATGATCCTATTTGGATGGAATGTCCTTTGTACCATCAGAACACTCTAGTCTTAATGTGATGAGCAATCTGCAGAAAAGGTACATGTACAAAACCAGTTGTACTTCAGTTTCCAGTTTGGCTATCTGACAAGGACCGAAAAGAATACAAAGAAAAAAACATTTTTCATTTCCTCTAGCATAGTTTATTGACATTAGTAGTTGAAGGATGTTACCTTTATCTATTTGTGGAAATTGATGTGGAAAAGGTAGTCTTAGCTAGATATTTGCTTTGTCTTGAACTTCTCAAATAAACAGATCAAAGGGGAAAGAAGTACTATGACTTAGATTCCTCTGAAAGTCTCATGTTGGTTGTGACTGCTTGGCTGTTTCGTGGTAACACTTGGAGAGAGAATAATTTAATTACAAAATGCCTTGAGGTTTTCAGTCTTAACTTTCCTCTTCCTGCATCTGTTATATTATAATAGAATCCTCAACAAATTCTCTGTTTGTGATATGAAATAAAAATACCAATATGAAATAAAAATACTGAGTAGCCTTAATTCGCAATACAGAAGCTATTCTGTTTTATCCTCTCTTCTGCTTCACTCATCTGCAGTTAATGGTCGTAAGACATGAGAATGATCGAGTTTCTTAAAGGTGCTGGAGGACATTTGCTGTAGATTCATACTATACTGCACAAAAGTGCTGTGAATGTTTTATGAACTATTTTCCCCTATGCTTTTAAAACTCAGAAGTATTCTTCCTGAAGAGGTATTTCTTTTTTATCTTTTGAACTTCATTTTTTTTCTGAATGTATAAGTTTTCCTGAGATGCCACGTTTTGTTGGCGACAGTCTTGCAGCAGAATGCCAAGGAAGGAAAAAAAGGCTGTAAAATACCATTATTAGAGACTTCCTGTAATAAAAAAGCCCTACTGAGTCTGGGGAGGAGGGTAGTCCTACAGTAGGAAAGCTTAGAGACAGCACAGCAAGATAATACCGCTATTAAGAGGTGGAGTTTTGCATGGCTTTTGAAAGAGGGGCAGATGGCAATAAAATGCAGAGCATTAAAATAGTTGTATGTAGCTATAGGGTGCAGTAACAGAGACGTACAGATAGCATAGATTGACAAGGGAATACATTCATCTTGTTGAAGCAAGAAGCTAAAATCATTGATAGATGGTTCCATCTGACATGGCTTTGTTCTGTGGCATTGGACATTTCACTATTAACAATTTTTTTGCCTAATTCTGAGATGTTTTTCATCTGGAATAATGGAAGTGTGATGAGGATCCTCATGGCAGCCTGGAAGCAGCTGGTCCTGTAGATAATGAGGGAAGAGATGCAAGCACTTAATCTGGCAAGTACCAAGGCAAGTGAGTGAGGTGGACGTAAGTTTGATGTAGCTGCAGCATTGACAGGGTGGGTCTGGATGGTCCATTTTCTTTTGTGTGCATGTATGTCCTATGAGCTGCAGCTTTTTGGCAGTTTCTCGTATCTTTTGCACAAGATCAGAAAGAAAAGGCACAAGAATTTTTTTCTTTCTCCCTGCGCACCCACCTTCTCCCTTTGTCACTGATGCAGTGTCAGACTTCAGTGACTTGGGGGAATTCTAGAATGTCTCTGTGGGAAGTGGAGGAGTATGAACAGATGAACCTTACCAGTTTTGGCCAATTCACCTCTCTGATGATCTGCCAGGTTTTTAAATTGAGCTTTTAAATGATTTCTGTAGAAGCAGCATCAAATTCAAGGCAGCAGGTGACTACCTTTCCTGTGTTTTCATGATTTCTTCCTGGAAAATAAAATGCTAAAATGTCATTAAAGAAGGCAGAGATAGGTAATGTGATCTGCAAGTGGACTTTCTGTATTATACTTGCGGAATGATAAACACAAAATACATCTGTCAACTTGAATATCTGCTTTACAAAATTCCAGATTAAAAGTAATTAGAAAGTGTGAGAGTGGCTTTGAAATGATAGCAAAAGTAGCAAGATGGCACCAGTTTGTTTGATTGCTCTATCTCTTAGATGATTGAGCGTTATTGTTGATACCGACGCAGAGTCTCATTTGCCATTCTGAATTAGAAAAAGCTTCATTTACCTTCCTAAAACTGTCACTACTATTTTAGAGTAATGTCAAGAGAAGTTTTCTTTCTAATTTCTTTGGAACTCTGTGTGCGATGTGACATGCTAGCCCCATGTGAATTCATGTTTATGCATGAAATGGGGATAATCCACGTGTGATTCTCATTATACCCCTTCTTCTGTCCCCTTTCCACTTTTTTCTGGGAAAATTCAAAATGAATTTTTAATTAATAACTGCAGTCACACAAACTTTGTGTAGTACTATAGCATTACTGAAATTCTTGAAGAATGTAGACTTGGTTGCTGTTGATGCTTAATCAGTCTTGCTCTAGGGTAGGATTCTTAGCCATACGTGCATCGTTTTCTGGGAAAGCTATTCTCATAAGGAATTTTTTCCTTATAGTGCATTGCATCCTTCCAACATTCTTTTTACCTGTACCTAAATCATGCCATGTAGAAGTAATCGCTGATGCTTCAAAATTCACCCCATTTCTCATTTCCTTAATGGTACATCTTTCTTTTGAGGCAGTAGCTTTCATCTTCCTTGATCCTGTTTTAAGTAAATATTCTGCTGCGATTTCTGCAAGTGCAAAATATAGACTGAAGGACTAAAAGCGTTAGAAAAATAGTACCAAGAACAGGGGGGAAAAAGTAGTCATTTAATGGTGGGTCACATTCAATTTTGGTATGTGTTTTGCAGGATGATAATGTGAATGATGTGTAGGGACCTCATTTCATGATTATGAGTCTCTGCGCTTGGGCTTCAGAAACGATTCTTAATAATAACAGAAGAATAAAGATTGCTTCATAAGGTGGGGAAGAAAAGATTTTCTTTATTTGAATTTCTTATTGCTGACCTTGACCTGTCGTCACTGTCTGGAAGATAACAAGGGTTTTGCATTGGTTTTTGCACTTCTTCAGCTCGAAGGGTGTACAGACTATGTGTGTGAAACACAGGACAGAAAAAGAGAACTAGGAGGAAATGTGGAAATACTTAGCTTACCTTAATGTTGTGCATTCC